>NW_027021279.1:239027-279574 GCF_036884655.1 Musa acuminata AAA Group | reverse complement strand
TCTTATTGGGAGTTCAAGAGTTTGACGGAAGTCCGGACGTTCGTTAGAAGTTCTGTCGGAACCAACTGGGAAGTCCAGGAGCTTGCCAAAGAAGCTCATTGGAACTCGCCAAGAAGATCATCGTAAAGTCCAGTAGCTTGCCGGGAGTCCATCGGAATATTGCTGAATGTTCGTTGGAAGTACGTCGGAAGAGCAATTGATGCACCAGAAGAAGCAGCACTGTAATCATGTCTTATTTATTGTAGTTAGAGCATAAATTAAGTTAGGATTGGGAGGTGATCCCACTAACATAATTAGGGACCAACTGGGCCCTTAACAGGGCTGAATTGGGCTGAATTGAGCACCCAATTCAGCCCCTAAATTCCTGGCCGACGGTGGCACCGTTAGGGCTAGCGGTGGCACCGCTTGGAAAGCAGTGCCCCCTAGGATTTCTGGGCGGTGGTACCTGCCCAGACTGAGTGGTGGTACCATTGGCAGTTATTGCTGCCAGCGGTGGTACCGCCTAGTGTCAGGTGTCAGGCGGTGGTAACTTCCAATAATGGTGGTGGTATTGCCAAGACCTCGAAAATCCGGGATTAGACACTTTTTGGCTCTATTTTTGAAACCATCGGGGTCTATAAAAACCTCACCCTTTTCTGCATGAAAGGGCACAAAAAGAATTGAGATAATATTAGGTTGTTGGGGTGTTAAAGTGTTGTAAACAAGTGTTAGAGTTCTCCTCCTCCCTTTCTAAGTTTTGAGATCATTCAAGAGAGGTGTGAGACTTGTAAGGGTTCTCTCCTAAACCCGTGAAAAGGAGAAAGCACTGTAAGAGGTGGTTGGTCTTCGCCTATTGAAGGAAGGCCTTTAGTGGACACTAGTGACCTCAACGGAGGAGGAATCCGAAAGTGGATGTAGGTCACAAAGACCAAACCACTCTAAATTCTGGTTTGCTTTTCAATTTGTGCAAGTTTCATTACTACAAGCTTCATTACCTTCTTTCTGCCTTCTTTATACTCATATACGCTTTCAAGTTAAACTCCTTACGAAACAATTTTCATCGGAATCGATTTTAATCGAAATGTAGACTTTTGAAATCGTGAAAGTTTTTTGCTACACTAATTCACCCCCCCCACTTAGTGCCGCTCTTGATCCTAACAGGAGATGGTTCGACAAATGTGAAGTGATATTCCAAGATCTAAAGGCTATTGTGTTGGAAGAACCAATAATTAAATTGCCAGACTATGGGAAGCCCTTCAAAGTCCATACAAATGCTTCATACTTTGCTATTGGGGGAGTACTCATGCAAGAGGGTCACCTAGTGGCCTACGAGAGCCACATATTCAGTGAGATCTAGCGATGGTATCTGATGCACGAGAAGGAGATGATAGTAGTGGTCCACTATCTATGAGTTTGGCTGCACTACCTTCTTAGATCACAATTTATGTTGATGATGAACAATATCGCTTTGAGTTACTTCCAAACTTAAAAGAAACTCTCCCCAAGGCAAGCACGTTGGTAGAACTTCCTAGCTGAGTTTGATATGGTAATAGAATACAAGCCTAAAAGAGTAAATGTCATGACCGATGCATTGAGCTAAAAAGTGAAGTGGGTGAAGAATGCCAATCAATTGGAGGGCAGGGGCCAAGTAAGTCAGTTGCACTCCAACTTCCTTTCCAAGATTAGGGATGGACTGTACAGTGATCCTCAAGAAGTAACCCAGATGCAACTAATTAAAGAAGGCAAGATACGATGATTTTGGGTCTAGGAGGGACTTGTCTACATAAAAGGGAATAGGTTTTATGTTATTCGAGTGGACAATTTGAGGCGTGAACTCTTGAGAGAGTGTCATGATTCCCTTTAGGTTAGACATCTAGGCATTCATTGAATATTGGCTCTTATGGAGAGGTCTTTCTACTAGCCGAAGATGGGGACTGATGTGGAGGAATATGTTCGAACATGCCTTACTTGCCAATAAGATAAGGTGGTGCAGTGAAAGCCGGTAGGACTTTTGGAGCCATTGCTCATACCAAAAAGGTCATGGGAGAGCATTTCCTTAGACTTTATATTAAGGTTGCTGGTTGTAGGGGGACTCGGATTGATACTCGTAGTAGTCAATTGGTTTTCGAAGTATACAACATTCATTGCTGAACCCCTACATTATTCAGTAGAGGAGGCGGCCAAGTTGATGATGAAGAATATGATGAAGTATAAGGGAGTCCCGCACAATATCATTAATGATCGAGATGCTCGGGGATCGGCCTCCTTGGAACTCTACAGGGGTTCCTTCCTCTAGGCTGTTGCTCAAAAACTGCTAAAAAGATTCATCTATTCAATGAGAAAAGAGGATGAATACATGACTATTTATTGGGCTTCCAAACCCCAACTCATAATAGGACTCATACTCAAGACTCCTACTTCTAACCAACTCATAATGCTTCTCTAAGAAGCAATCTCCAAACTAATCCTAACCCTAGCCGACCTCTTTACCTCTTTAATAGGGGTCGACTAGGTAGGTTTTATATGAATGCCCCTTTCAATAAAACTCAATTAGGACTCTCCTAGCTAGAGTCCTAATAGAATGTCATAAATAGTTGTTGCACACCCGCAACAACTTCGTTCAAGAAACTATTCATCACTTTTACATCTTTGTATAGATGTTTGATAGCATGTTTTGTCTTGGTTTTGTGTGTTTTTGCTTGTAAAAATATAAGCTTGAATTGTTTGTAGTGCTGTAGTGCAACTGCTCGTCGCGTCGGGCAAAACTACCCCAAAATGGCCCCTTTTTTGTGTGCAACGATTTGGTTTTTGTACACCGTAGCTGCACCAAATGTTATCCATCTTAGCATAGCCAACTGGGGGGATAGGGCTTCAGGGCAGTGTCGGGCATTGAATAATCTTCACAAGTTCGCATATTAACTTGATGGAAACTTTCCTTCGCGCCCGACACCCAGTGAGCAGTTGTTTATAGACTTACAACTATTTGGTCAACCTTTTAAAGTCCTTGTTTTCCTCTTTTCTCTCTTTTCTCTCTTTCACTTAAGGTGCTCGTTGAATTACTTGTAGAGCTTCCCTCTTCGCGAGACGTTAGGACTTGTCCATCGCTCATTTTTAAACTAATCAATTTGCTATATGACATTTCCTTCGGGACCTACACGAGGTTGCAATTAGACTAACCTTTTGCAGATGCATATATTGCAAGGGTGCCTTATGGCTTAGGCAATCCCAACTAAGTCCAAGAAGTTGGCGTAAGGGTGCTTCATGACTTAGGAAACTCCAGCTAAGTTTGTGACAATTGCTATAAGGGTGCCTCACGACTTAGGAAATTCCAATTAAGTTTCTGACAATGCGAGGTGGCTGGCGGCCCCATCTCCAGTGGAGGTACAATTGAGGGCTATTGCGACAGGAGATGGGATGTGAGGAATTGCAGCGGGAACGTCGAGGATCGTTGCTCTAATACTAGATGGTAAGACCCCTAGGATTTTATCTTAGAAGAAGGGAAAGAAATGGATAAGCTCACTTCAAGGGGATTAGCCTCTTAGGGCTTGTCAAAGGCTGAAAAGTATTTCCTTGATAGCGAAAAGAATCAGATACATCCCTATTTATAGAGTTCCATCTCTTAGTCCACTAGGACTTGGACTCCTAATCCAAATAACAAATCTCAACTAGACCCTGTTAGGACTCTAGCTAGGAGAGTCCTAATTGAGAGGGACATTCATGTAAAACCTACTTAAGCTGACCCCTATTAAAGAGGTGAAAAGGCCGGCTAGGTTTAGGAGGTTGTTTCCTAGAGAAGAATTAGGAGTTGAAAAGGAATAGGAGTCTTGAGTATGAGTCCTATTAGGAGTTAGTTAGAAGTACGAGTCTTGAGTAGGAGTCTTATTAGGAGTTAGGGTTTAGAAGCCCCATAAATAGCCATGTATTCCTCCTCTTTTCATAAGTAATAGATAAATCTTTTTTGCAGCCTTTGAGCAGCAACTTGGAGGGAGGAACCCCTATAGAGTTCCAAGGAGGCCGATCCCCTACAGAGATCAATCCTCAAGTTTAGAATCTGCAAGGGTTCTAACACCTGGTATCAGAGCAACATTCTTGGCATCTTGCTGCCCTTCCATAGCCATCCATCGACCCTCCACAGTCGCCTATGGCAATTCCCACAATTGCTTAAAAGATCATCGCCAAATTTCACCATCATCTCCACCACCGCAGATCATCCTTTGATCTTCCTGTGAATTGCAACAGGTTCTGGTTTTATACCTTACTGCTGCAGCATTTTAGTTATCCTTATTTGAAAATCCCAAAAAAATTATTCCTATATTGCTGCATAAACTTTTCGTCATAAAGTTTTCATCTCTACGATGAAAGATACATTGCAGAATTCCAACCATATAGCACCGTCTGTTTGATCTTGCTACTATTTTTTTTCTATCCAAATCTCTATAAAATTTTTATGACATCTTTGACACTTCCTAACAGCAGATTTCCTTTTAGTTTTATCAAAAAAGTCTTAATATAAACCATTGATATTTTACGTCTAATCTGCTATACTTGAAAATCTGCACTGTAAAATTTCAGCCTCATAGCACTGTTTGTTTAATCTTGATACTATGTTGTTTCTATCCAAATCTCTATGAAATTTTTATGATAGCTTTAAAACTTTTAACAGTGGGTTTCTCTTTAGTTTCATCAAAAAATTCTCAATATAAACCATTGATCTTTTACGTTCAATCTGCTATACTTAAAAATCTGTGCTGCAGAAAATTTCAGCCGCATATTATTGCCTTAACCCATCTATTTACAATCTTTTTTTAATGAAATTTCTTATACACTTCATAGATCATCTTGGCTTCCATCTAAGATTGATCTATTAAGGAATTCATCTCTAAAAATGATTTTGTGTTGCTACAAATTTTCGTCGTAGACTGCTGAAATTTTTCGACGAGAATTCTGCTATCACAACTTGCACCAATTTTGTTGCTATTATACTGCCAAAATTTTTTTGATTAAATTGAACATCCTTGCTGTCATATAAACTGAGATTTTATTATCAATTCCCTCCTCAAATTTCTCAAGTTTTTGGTGGAAATTTTGTTGAGAAACCGCTGTTTCTTTGACGATAATTCTGCTCTTACAAGACAACACATACTTGCAGCAACTTCTACTGATTTCTATCAAATCTTTACTGCCATCTACCACAGATCCAAAACTTTCATCCATAGCCCTAAAACTCCATTAAACCACACTCTCAAACTGCACCCAAAATAGCCACAAAACAAGCCCAAACCGTAACCTACATCCACCAATCCACCAACCCTTTTGACCATCACTTCTCTCAACCTATACATGCCTTTAACCCAACAAAAAAAGAGAGATCTTAACTGCTAGTCATAGGTGCCCAGCAAGCCAATCACGTGAGTGATGGCACGTGTGACTTGATACATAATCTTTTTGCTTATTATATTTTGGCGTATATCACTTTATAACAATTGCATATGTGCATATATATATTGTGATGTCCTTGGATTTGTGCAATGGGAATCGGATCGTGATGAGATCACTATAATGAGATCGATTCACCTTTAAACACATATCCTAAATAATCCCGGTCATAGGTTACTCGAGAAGGACATCGTGATAACCGGATAGACTGGTGTGCTGTATACCCATCCATATGATGGATGCAGCTGGTCTCATAGCTGCTCGTGTAGGGACACTAGGGATACAGTACAGGTTCTCATTGGAGAATGAGTTCACTGATTGATCCGCTTACGGAATGCTGGATGGTTGATGATGCCTTATTTGTCAGACAACGATTCCGTAGTCCTAGTGGTGTATCTGGTCCTTAGACTTGAGACACCAAGGATGTCCTGTATGAGTGCTCCACTCTTTGATATCAGACTTATAGGTTTGGCTGTCCCCAGATCTAGTACAGCTGGTCATTGGGAGTGGTAGTCGACCTTACGAGGGCTATTGAGTGTCAATAGAGGATCATCCACTCTCAGCGTCATGAGAGGAATATCCTATGTGTTCTTGCTCAAACAAATCCCTGGCCAGGGTCATTCGGGTTGAGAGAGAAAGAGTTCTCCGGGAGAATCCGATTAGAGTGAGACTCGAGTAGAAACCGTATGGGTCTGACAACACCATGCTCGATATACGGTCTCTGGGATATTAGATGGATGAGGGACTATAGGTACATGGTAACTGAGGACAGACAGGTCCAATGGATTGGATTCCCCTGTATCGTCTAGGGACTACGGCGTAGTGGCCTAGTACGTCCGTAGTCGATGAGTCGAGTGAATTATTACAGAGATAATAATTCACTTAGTTAGAAGGAGTTCTGACAGGTATGACTCACGGCCAGCTCGATATTGGGCCTAGAGGGTCACACACATATGGTAGGCATTGCGATGAGTAGAGGTTCGGATATGAGATATCCGACGGAGCCCTTGTCTTATTGGATGCAGATCCAATACCCACTAGGGAAGGACCCATTAGGGTTTGACACGGGATCTCTATAAATAGGAGGGATTCACAGCCTCATAGGCTAGAGTCTTTGCTTGCCTTTCCTATTCTCCTCTCCCTCTCCACCTCAGAGTAGGCCTGGAGTTTTGAGGAGCGTCGTCGCAACCTTGTTGTGTGGATCACCGCTAGAGAGGAGGATGCTTGACCTCCTTCACCCTCTCCTAAGGATCTACAAGGAAACAGGGATATACGATCTCCCTAGGTAACACAATCTCTATACGCAGTTTTGTGTTTCACGGATTTTTGCGCACCAATCTTCGCACGACGACGAACATCTTTTTTGGGAATCGGGGATTTTGTTTTCTTGTTCTTCCGCTGTGCATATGATGTCGCCCCCCAATGATTTCCCAACATTAACATCATAGATTTGGAGACAGATACTATAGCATCTAAGGAGGCAATCTATGCTAAATTCGAAGCCTTAGAGGTGCGAATGGAGGATAAGATACGGATGCTCTTTACCAAACTCAGATTAGGCCGGCCACAAAGCCCGAAGAAATCATATCAAGGAGAGAGCTTTACCTAATTGAACCAAGCCCGAAGAGATGACTTCCAAGGGAGGGGAGGCTCTATGACTGATCCCAACTATCCATGTATGAGGGTAAACTTCCCTAGATGGGAAGAAGGAGACCCGATTGGTTGGATCTCGCGCGCGGAGCGATATTTTCGGTACCACAAAACCGCGGACCCATCTATGGTGAAAATTGCAGCTATGCATCTTGAAGGGGATGCCATACAATGGTTTGACTGGTTTGAACACACTTATAGAGTCCTTTCATAGTAACAATTCAAAGAAAGACTACTGATCCGCTTCGTACCAACCGATTACGAGAACATTGATGGACAACTAGCAAAGATCTGACAAACCTCCACCATTCAAGAGTACCAAACCAGGTTTGAAAGGTTAGCTAATCAAACTCATGACTGGTCTAAAAAATAGCTATTGGGGACCTTCATTGAGGGCTTGAAGTCGGAGATCCAGGGAGAAGTTAAAGCGTGATAACCGTACACGCTTATGGCAGCCATCTCTTTCGCACGACATCAAAAGGAGTGATTGAACCATGAAGCTCGGAGGACCAGGGTCACTCCTCAACCAGCAATATTGAAGCCTTCAACCCCCCCTACTATCGATCGAGTCCCTACACCAAAGAGGTTAACAAGAGAAGAGCTTCGGGAACGATATGCGAAAGGGTTATGTTGGCATTGCGATGAGCCGTGGAGCCGTGAGCATCGCTGTAGTAAAGGGAGACTTCTTATGATTGAACCAATAGAAGAAGAGGTCATTGAATATCCAAAAGAGAGTCTTGAACATGAAGAAGAAGATGTAGACAAAGAGCCTCAGCCGATCGAAGTTACAGTACATGTACTAGCCGGCTACTCAAACCCGCAAACGATGAAAGTTGGAGGCCTTATTAAACAACAACCGATCACTATTCTCATCGACATTGGTAGTACTAATAACTTTCTAAACAGTAAGGTTATTGTCCAGATGGCCTTACCTATTGAGAATTGCTGCAGGTTTGACGTTAAGGTCGCCGATGAATGGATTTTGAAGTATGATCGTAGGCGCCCGCAAGTGAAACTATTGCTGATCATGAGACCTTACCAAGAGATAATTGCATATTTCTTCCTTCTCCCTCTTGATGATCATGAGGCCATACTCAGAATTAAATGGTTGATGACATTAGGTGATATTTCTTGAAATTTTGTGCAACTAATTATGAAATTTTACAGTAAAGAGAAACAGGTGATACTGAACGGGAAACGTGGGGGCGACGTAACGACGATTTGCACACAACAAATGGAGAAGGTTTTGCATAAAGCATGCAGCAGTTTTTTGGTACAACTTGAGCAGCAAACTAAGGGAGAGCCAATAGAATTTGAAGATCTAAACATACTTCCTTTGCTTGCTGAATTTTCAGATATATTTGATGAACCACACAACCTACCTCTTACCCATCGGTATGATCATTATATAACGATTCTTTCAGGCAAATCTCTAGCAAATACTCGGCCATATCAGTATCTATATCTCCAAAAGGATGAAATAGAAAGGATTGTAAAAGAGATGCTCGAAACAGGAGTTATTCGGCCAAGTTGTAACCTCTACTCTTCACCGGTGTTACTTGTACACAAGGACGGAACATGGCGAATATGCATTGATTATCGAGCTCTCAATGGCATAATCATTAATGATAAATATCCTATTCTAGTAGTAGATGAATTGCTAGATAAAAGGGAGCATAAATCTTCACAAAGTTGGACCTTCGATCCGGGTATCATCAAATATGAGTGTACGAAGAAGTCATACCGAAAATCACCTTTCGAACACATAATGGCCACTACGAATTTTTGCTTTCTTCAACAAAAGGTAGAATATCTTGGGCATATCATATTAGAGGAAGGTGTGATGGTGGACCCCTTCAAAATTGGAGCAATGCAAAACTGGCCTACCTCGAGGAACATAAAATTGCTACATGGCTTTCTGGGTTTAACAGGCTACTACTGTAAGTTCGTGAAAAACTATGGAAAGATCAGTGCACCACTCACTTCTCTATTGAAAAATGATACCTTCCAATGGTCAGACAAAGCCTCCGTTGCCTTCGACAAACTTAAGGCAGCCATGACGACGATGCCGGTGCTAGCGCTACTAGATTTCAATCGACCCTTCATCATTGAGGCTGATGCATCTGGAGACAAAATGGGAGATGTTCTCATGCAAGATGATCGACCACTCACATACATTAGTAAGGCATTGTCTCCCCCCTATCAAAATATGTTAATATATGATAAGGAGATGCTCGCCATTGTGCATGCAGCAACGAGGTGGAGATCGTACTTGATCAGGCGATGCTTTCAAATCAAGACCAACCATAAAAGCCTAAAATATCTCTTGGAGCAGAAGATATCTTCCCCCGAGCAGCAAAAATGGGTAACAAAGGTTCTTGGATATGATTATGAAATAACTTACAAAGAGAGGAAAGAGAATGTTGTTGCAGATGCGCTTTTACGGCTACTTAAGCAAGTTGAATTTTTGGTCATTTCACTTTCGACTAGTGACTTCCTTTAGGATATTAAGATGGAATGACAAGAAGATTCAGAGACCAGTAATATCATAAAAAAATTGGAGGAAGCACCAAGCTCTATGGCTCATTACAGTTGGGACTCAAAAGAATTACACTATACGGGACGCATTGTGCTTATGACAAATTCTACTTGCATCTTCATGAACAGATTTTGGACAAAGTTATTCTATATGTAGGGTACTAAATTAAAAAGGAGTACGACATATAACTCATAAACCGATGGCCAGACGGAAGTTATAAATAGGTGCTTGGAGATAGCCCAAAGCCACCCACCAAATATGACTACCCAAGGAGAACTCCAGACCCAGCAAAGTGCCATTATTGATCGACGGATCGTGACTCGATGATGACGACCCACTACGGAAGTGCTAATATAGTGGGCGAACCTATCAACAGAAGATGCCACTTGGGAGAACTATGACGACTTGAAGATCAAATTCCCAGAATTTATGAATCGTCAGCCTCGAGGACAAGGCTGATTTGAAGAGGGCGGGTCTGTTAGGACTATAGCTAGGAGAGTCCTAATTGAGAGGGACATTCATGTAAAACCTACTTAAGCCGACCCCTATTAAAGAGGTGAAAAGGCTAGCTTGGGTTAGGAGGTTGTTTCCTACAGAAGAATTAGGAGTTGTAAAGGAATAGGAGTCTTGAGTAGGAGTCTATTAGGACTCTAGCTTGGAGAGTCCTAATTGAGAGGGACATTCATGTAAAACCTACCTAAGCCGACCCCTATTAAAGAGGTGAAGAGGCCAGCTAGGGTAGGGAGGTTGTTTCTTAGAGAACAATAAGGAGTTGTAAAGGAATAGGAGTCTTGAGTAGGAGTCCTATTTGGAGTTAGGATTTAGAAACCCTATAAATAGTCATGTATTCCTCCTCTTTTCATAAGCAATAGATGAATCTTTTCTGCAGCCTTTGAGCAGCAACTTGGAGGTAGGAACCCCTATAGAGTTCTAAGGAGGCCGATCCCCTAAAGAGATCAACCCCAAGTTTAGAATCTATAAGGGTTCTAACAGAGTCCTATTAGGAGTTGGTTAGAAGTATGAGTCTTGAGTATGAGTCCTATTAGGAGTTAGGGTTTAGAAGCCCTATAAATAGCCATGTATTCTTTCTCTTTTCATAAGCAATAGATGAATCTTTTCTACAGCCTTTGAGTAGCAACTTGGAGGGAGGAACCCCTATAGAGTTCCAAGGAGGCCGATCCCCTAAAGATATCAACCCCAAGTTTAGAATCTGCAAGGGTTCTAACAGACTCTTAGTTGACTAGAAGGCCAAGTCGACTCCTATTGGGACTATAGAACCTAAGAGAATATGTTCTTTACATTAGTTTAAAACTTAGAGAATTCAGGGGATCCTAGTAAGAATCTCTTCTAGTACAACATCTTGAAACTCCTCCAGGATTGGTTTCATGATTACCGGTATCTTCTTATATTATTCATTCTCCTCTATTACTACTAGAGCCAAAATATGACCACCCCTTTCTAATTCACCCTTGTATTCACCATAGGACATAAAATTACTAACTTCCTTCTTTAGCACGTTGATTTTAGAATGTTGTAATGGAGCTAAAATAATCTTCTTTTCATTCACCTAAAAAGAATGAGTATGTCTATAGCCATCATACAACACCCTCCTATCATAATGCCAAGGTCTATCCAACGACAAATGATAATCATCTATAGGAGCAAACATTACACCATACTTTATCTTTATAATACTTATCAATAGAAAACAGAACTAAACATCTTTTAGTTACCTTGATAAAATTTCCTTTTTGTAGCCAGCATAATTGGTAAGGATGTGGATGAGGGATCTGCACAATCTCCAAAGACACCATATTCCCAAAGCTACCACTATCAATGAGAAGTGCATTTAGTGTAAAATACATTCTTTCTCATCCATCTTTCATCCTCAGCCACATAGGACACATTTAAGCTATATTGTAACATAATAGATAATCCATGATAAGCATAAGTTATCTCTTCCTCATCATCATCATATTTTTGTTTATCGTTGACATCATCTTCTTCTCTATCACTATGATCTTTAACCAAGTAACAACCCTCCTATTTGAACAATCTGAAGCAATATGTCCAAAACATGACATTTGAAATATTTTTGACCACTTATGGTATAATAATTAGGTGTTTGTTTATTACTAGAAGATCCTTCACCTTTGTCCTTTGATACCACATTGCTTTGGAGAGTAGACTTGGAATTTTCTCCATTTGTATAGCATTCTTTTAACCCATATTGAGAACTGTTTTCAAACTTTTGTTGCTTCTCAACTTTTAAAGCTAACTTGCTTACATCATCCAAAGACCAATATGGCTGGAGTTGAACCACTTTAGCAATATCATATTTCAGTCCTCCTAAGTATCTTACAATAGTTTGCTCTTTTGATTCCACAAGCTCTCCTTTTAACATCAGATTATCAAACTATGTTATATGCTCCTTTACACTAAGATCTTTTTACTAGTCATAGGTGCCCTGTAAGCCAATCATGTGAGTGATGGCACATGTGACATGATCTGTACTCTTTTTTACTTATTATATTATAGTATTTTCTCACTTTATATTGCTTGATGCATATATATATATATATATAATGATATTCATGGATCTGTGCAATGAGAATCAGATCGTGATGAGATCATGATAATGAGACCGATTTGTCTTGAAACACAAACCCTAAAGAATCTCACTCATAGGTTACTCGAGAGGGACAATGAGATAACTAGACATACTGGTGTACTATATACCCATCCATATAATGGAGGTGACTGATCATATAGCTGCTCATGTGGGGACACTAGGGATACAGTACAAGTGCTCATTGGAGAATGAGTTTATTGATTGATCCACTCACGGAATGTTGGATGGTTGATGATACCTCATTGTTAGATAGCGATTCTATCATCCAAGTGGTGTATCTAGTTCTTAGACTAGAGACACCAAGGATGTCCTATATTAGTACTCCATGTTGAATCTCGGATTTTGATGATGAAATCAATTATAAATTATTTGATCTAATCCATATGTTAAGAAAAGTGTGCAGAATTAACTATGATAGCAGTAAGACATAAAGCAGGTGTCAAGATCGAGATCTTGTTGGGAGTTCAAGAGTTCGTTGAAAGTCCGGACGTTCATCAGAAGTTTTGCCGGAACCAACCGAGAAGTCCAGGAGCTTGCCAAAGAAACTCCTCAGAACTCATCATGAAGATCATCGTAAAGTCCAGGAGCTTGTCGGGAGTCCGCTAGAGCACTATCGAGAGTTCATCATATGTTCGCCAGAAGTTCACCGGAAGCTCGTCGGAAGAGCAATTAACACACCGAAACAAGAAGTGCTATGATTATATCTTAATTGTTGTAGTTAGATCATAAATTAAGTTAAGATTGATAGGTAATCCCATTAACTTAATTAGGGGCCAATTGGGCCCTTAATAGGGCTGAATTGGGCTGAATTGAGCAGCCCATTCAGCCCCTGAATTCTTAGCCGGCGGTGGCACCGCTTGGAAAGCAGTGCCCTAGGTTATTTAGGCAGTGGTACCACCGGCAGTGAATGCTGCTAGCGGTGGTACCACCCCTGTCAGGCGATGGTACCGTCCAGTGTCAAATCAACGATGGTAGTACCACCTAGTAACGGTGGTGGTACCGGCAGTACTCCGAAATCCAAGGATGTGATACTTTTTGGCTCTAATTTTGAAGCCATTGGGGCCTATAAAGGATAATAAGATTCATCTTAAAAACATTCTCATAAAATGTGATAACATAAGTATAATATGTTTAACAGAAAATCCCATTCAACACTCTAGAACCAAACATAATTATATTAGACATCGCTTTATACGAGATCATTCAATAATCATGATATAATCTTAGAGTTTATTGATATAAAACATCAATTAGCCGATATTTTACAAAGCCTTTAAGTAAAGAATAATTTGATTTTATTAGAAGAGAGTTAGGAATGTTAATTTGTCTGAATGCATGAATTTGCTAAATTTCATTTTTGGACTTTCTTGATTCTTTGGATCACTCACTTAAATCATGATCTTATAGTATGAGCAATGAGCCATATACATTTTCCCATATGAGTTTTATATGATGTTTGAGTATGAATCTTCTCCTCTTATGATGCGAATTTTACATGATGATATAAATAAGGTTGTGTGCTTCACGACAATAAAATGCTTACTTCGATGTTATAACTCTTCCTTTGATGTCAAATCTCTATACTAAAAATTTTATGATGTTGTGATCTCTTGATGCATTATCGGATTCTTAATATTGTGAGCTTTTGAATGCTACAATGCAATAATGATATTTCTTGCAAAGAGTGATGAAAGGCTATTTTGAAATATTTTATCATGCATAAAGTGATTGTGTATTTAAATATCTTGATTATGTATAAGTTTATGATAACATGTTGCTTGGATTTTTGAATCCAAGAGTTCTATCAATATGGCATATTGTTAGGGGGAGTCTGTTTAAATTCCGAGAGTTAAGATTAACTCCGCCATCAATCTGTTGTCATCATAAAAAAGGGGGAGATTGTTGAATCTCAGATTTTGATGATGAAACCAATTAATAAGTATTTATGATTTGATCTACGTTTTGAGTGACGCAAGATGCTTCTATCAGGGAGAGACAATTAAAGAAGGAAGAATCATGTTGGGCCGGTGTTAGAAGATTGGACATCGGGCTGGAGGATCGATTGACGTATCGACAGAAGGCTTCAAGCCATGGATTCGGGCATTGGGCCAAGAAGAGCAAATATTATGCTAAGGATATCGGAGTTGCGGATATCAACTAGCCGATTAGGTAATAGGCCGAAAGATCGGATGATGCACCGAAGAATCAGACGAAGCATCGATGGACCAATGACATACCGGACAACATGATTCATACTTAGTAAATATTGTCTAGATCGAAGTATGTTTTTGTGTGTGTAGGATTAACTACGATAGCAAGGAATAAAGCAAAATGAATTCCCGGAGTCAAGAACGCGATTTCGTTGGGAGTTCGAGAGTTCGTTGGAAGTCCGAACGTTCGTCGGAAGTTCTGCCGGAACCAATTGAGAAGTCCAGGAGCTTGCCAAAGAAGCTCATCGAAACTCGCCAAGAAGATTGTCGTCAAGTCTAGGAGCTTGCCGGGAGACTATTGGAACATTGCCTAGAGATCTTCGAAACTTTGTCGGAAGATCACCGGAAGAAATCAGCCTTATCTTGCTTAGATTATGTCTTAGGAATCATAGTTAGCACATAATTGGAGTTTGGATTGGGAGGTAATCTCATCAACTCTGTTAGGGGTTAATTGGGCCCAAAGTTGGGCTGGTTTGGGGCGGATTCAAGGCCCAACCAGGGTGCTAAAACCCTGGTTGGTGGTGGCATCGCTAGGGCCAATAGTGGCACCACTAGGGCCAGCAGTGGTACCGCTAGGGGAACAGCACCCCAGGTATTCTAGGTGGTGGTACCGCCCAGTCTGGGTAGTGGTACCACTAGTAGTAATGCTACTAGCGGTGGTACTGCCCTTGTTAGGCGGTAGTATCACCTAGTGGTAGGTCCTACGATGGTAGTACTGCCTAGGGACGGTGGTGGTATCGCCAGTACCCAGGAAACCTAAGATGAGACCATTTTAAGCTCTAAGTTTGAGTCAACTTGAAACCTATAAATACCCCTCTCATCCTTGGTTAAACAATACACATCTGAGAGCAAAAAAGAAAGAAAACTCTATTGCAATTGTGTGTGAAACTCTTCTCAAAGTTCTAAGTGTTAGAATAGTTTGAGAGAGGAGTAACTAGGGGTATAAGGGTTATCTCCTAAACCCGGTAAAAGGATAATGAAGTTGTAAATGGTGGTTGGTCTTCGCCTATTGAAGGAAGACCCATAGTGGATGCCGGTGGCCTTAACAGAAGAGGAATCGACGGAGTGGATGTAGGTCATGACGACCGAACCACTATAAAACTTAGTTTGCATTTCTATTTGAGCAATTTATCTTTACTGCAAACTTTACTTGCTTACTGCTTCCAATACATTTACAAACGTGTTTCAAGTTAAGATCTTCATGAAATAGTTTTCGTCGGAATCAGTTTTAACGTACGAAGATTTTTGAACAAACGTAATTTTTACCACTGTACTAATTCACCCCCCTCTCTTACTGCAGACTCATTCCTAACATCTCCTTGATGTGATTTCTTCGGGCTTGGTGGTCGGCCCAAACTGAGTTTGGTAAAGAGAGTCAAAATATTTTCCTCCATTTGTGCCTCGAAGGCTTCGAATTTAGCATTGATTGCCTCTACAGATGCCATAGTATATACTTACAATTCTGTAATATTAAGATCTCTCTTTTGTTGTTGGGTTATAGGCATGCATAGGTTGAGAGAAGTGGTGGTCGAAAGGGTTGGTGGATTGGTGGATGTAGGCTGTAGTTTAGGCTTTGTTTTGTGGTTGTTTTGGATGCAGTTTAAGGGTGTGGTTTGGTAGAGTTTTAGGGATGTGATGGTAGTGGATGAAGGTTATGCTTAAAAGTTTTAGATCTGTAGTAGATGGCAGTAAAGGTTTGATAGAAATCAGTGGAAGTTGCTGCAGATATGTACTGTCTTGTAAGTGCAGAATTGTCATTGAAGAAATAGTGGTTTCTTGATGAAATTTTCAGCAAAAACAAAGAGATTTGAGGAGAGAATTTGACAAAAAAATCTTAGTTTATATAACAGCAAAGATGACCAATTTAATCAAGAAAATTTTGGCAGTATAACAGCAAGGAAATTGGTGCAAGTTGCGATAGCAGAATTCTCATCGAAAAATTTCAACGGTTTACAATAAAAATTTACAGCAACACAAGAATATTTTTAGAGATGAATTCCTCAATAGATTAATCTTAGATAGAAGCCAAGATGATCTATGAAGTGTATAAGAAATTTTGTTCAAATAGGGTTGCTAATAGGTCGGTTAAGGCAACAATATGTGGCTGAAATTTTCTATAACAATCTTTCGTTCGCAAAGATGGTAACTTTTGCGACAAAAGGAATTCGCAGGAATATAGGAATAATTTTTTTTGGATTTTTGAATAAGGATAAATAAATTGCAGCAACAGTACGGTAGGAAACCAAAACCTATTGCAATTCACGGGGAGATCAAAGGATGATCCGCAGTGGTGGAGATGACGACTGAATTTAGCGACAATCCTTTTAAGTAATTCTGGGAATTGCTTTGGGCGGCTGTGGAGGGCTGATGGATGGCTATGGAAGTGCAGCGAGATGCCAAGAACGCTGCTCTGATACTTGATAGTAGAACCCTTGCAGATTCTATACATGGAGTTGATCTCTTTAGGGGATCGATCTCCTTAGAAATTTATAGGGGTTCCTTCCTTGGATTTACTACTCAAAGGCTATAGAAAAGATTCATCTATTGCTTATTAGAAGAGGATGAATACATAGCCATTTATGGGGTATCTAAACTCTAACTCCTAGTAGAACTCCTACTCAAGACTCTTATTCCTTTACAACTCCTAATACTTCTCTAAGAACAACTCTTAATATGACTCATACTCAAGACTCCTATTCTTTTATAACTCCTAATGCTTCTCTAAGAAATAATCTCCTAACCCTAGCTAGCCTCTTCATCTCTTTAATATAGGAGTCGGCTAGGTAGGTTAACATAAATGCTTCTCTCAATTGGGACTCTCCAAGCTAGAGTCCTAACACTATTATACCCCTATAAGCTTTTTAATCAAAGCTTTCTCCACTTTCGTCAATGTCTAACTTAGTGGAGATACTCATAGTTGTATTGATAGACTTTGAACTATCCATTTTAAATAGTTTTAGCAAGTCTAATGTATATTTTGTTTGACTAAGAAAAATACCATTACGAAGTTGTTTGATTTGTAAGCCTAAAAAGAAAGTTAGTTCACCCATTAAGCTCATTTCAAACTCTCGGCTCATACTTTTGGCAAACAATTCATATAGAGATTCATTTGTAGAACCAAAAATAATATCATCAACGTAAATTTGAACAACAAGAAAATTATTTTTAAAATTTTTTATAAATAATGTAGTATCGACCTTGCCTTAAAGAAATTATTTTATATGAGAAATGAGCTAAGTCTCTCATACCAAGCCCTTGAGGCTTGTTTCAATCCATAGAGAGCTTTAGTCAATTTAAATATATGATTAGAAAGATTATCATTCTCAAATTCAGGAGGTTGTTTAACATAAACTTCTTTGAAAATAAAGCCATTAAGAAAAGCACTTTTGAAATCCATTTGAAATAACCTAAAATTATTACTACTAACATAGACAAGGAGCATCATTATGGCTTCTAATCATGCCATAGGAGCGAATGTTTCTTCATAATCAATACCTTCTTCTTGGTTGAAACCCTTGGCCACTAATCTAGCATTGTTTCTAACCATGATATCAAATTCATCTTGATTGTTTCTAAAGATCCATTTAGTACTAATAACTAAATGGTCATTTGGCCTCGGAATAAGCTTCCACACCTAATTTCTCTCAAATTGATTCCACTCTTCTTGCATTGTTATAACCCATGAACCATCTTTGAAGGCCTCGTCAATGCATTTTAGTTCAATTTTAGAAAGAAAAGCGGCGTTGACACAAAATTTTTTAAGAGAAGAATGAGTTTAGACCCCTTTTGATGTGTCTCCTATGATTAGCTCCTTAGGATGAGTATCTATGTACTTCCATTCCTTGGGTAAGGATGTTTCGAAAGAAAATGCATCCAAATTACTTGTTGAAGGAGAAGGTTCTTTTAAATTCAAAGCATCAAAATTAAGATCATCATCAAACTCATTTTTCTTAAATTTGAAAACTTCATTAAAGACAACATGAATAGATTCCTCTATAACCAAAGTTCTTTTGTTAAAAATACAAAAGGCTTTATAACTATAAGAATAGCCAAAAAAATTCCTTGATCGGATTTTGCATCAAACTTTCCTAAAGCATCTTTTTCATTCAAGATACAACATTTATAACTGAAAGCTTTAAAATATAGAACATTAGGTTTTTTGTTATTCCATAATTCATAAGGAGTTTTCGAAAGTAATGATCTTACAAGAACCCTATTCATGACATAGCATGTCGTATTAACGGCTTCGGCCCAAAAATATTTGGGTAGGCTATGTTCGTTCAACATGGTTCTTGCAATTTATTGTAAGTTTTTATTTTTTCTTTCTACTACTCCATTTTGCTGAGGATTTCTTGGAGTAGAAAAATTATGGTTGTATCCATTAGATTCATAAAAATTTTGGAAATCACAGTTTTGAAATTCACCACCGTGATCACTCCGAATTGATAAAATCATAAAGCCTTTTTCGTTTTGAACAAGTTTACAAAACTTAAAAAAATACCTAAAGCAATCACTTTTATATGCCAAGAAGTATGTCCAAGTGTATCTACTATAATCATGCACAATGACAAAGGCGTATTTGTTACCTCCTAGGCTTGATATATTAATTGGTCCAAACAAATCCATATGGATCAATTGCAATAGTTTAGATGTGCTTATTTGATTCTTTGATTTGAAACTACCTTTTATTTATTTTCCTAATTGATATGCATCACACACATTGTCTTTAACAAACTTAATGTCAGGAATAACTCTTACAAGTTCTTTAGATGAGATTTGAGAGATTAGTTTCACGCTAGTATGACCTAATCTCCTATGCCAAAGCCAAGCATCATCATTCAAAATCGAAAAACATATTTCATTACAAATATCGTTAATATCGATAGTGCATATATTATTTTATTTTAGGGCAATCATAGATATGTTTTTGTGTGCTTTTTCAATAATGCAAGCATTGGATTCAAATCTAATGATGTATCCTTTATCACACAATTGACTAATGCTCAAATGGTTATGCTTTAAGCTATCAACCAACAACACATCTTCAATCAAAAAGTTGGATTTCTTATCTATGGTTTCTTTGCCAATGATTTTACCCTTATTATTGTCTCCGAAGGTGACATTGTTAGAACCCTTACAGATTCTAAACTTGGGGTTGATTTCTTTAGGGGATCGGCCTCCTTGGAACTCTATAAGGGTTCCTCCCTCCAAGTTGCTGCTCAAAGGCTGCAAAAAAGATTCATCTATTGCTTAAGAAAAGAGAAGGAATACATGACTATTTATAGGGCTTCTAAACCCTAACTCCTAATAGGACTCCTACTTAAGACTCTTACTTCTAACCAACTCCTAATAGGACTCCTATTCCCTTACAACTCCTAATTCTTCTCTAAGAAAAAACCTCCTAACCCTAGCCGGCCTCTTCATCTCTTTAATAGGGGTCGGCTTCGGTAGGTTTTACATGAATGTCCCTCTCAATTAGGACTCTCCTAGCTATAGTCCTAACAGACCCGCCCTCTTCAAATCAGCCTTGTCCTCAAGGCTGAGATTCCATGAACTCAGGGAACCGGGTCTTCAGCTCCTCATATGGTTCCCATGTGACGTCTTCAAATGGTAAATTATTTCAATGCACTAGTACTTCAATAGAGGGACGTCGGCGACGCATCACGATCCTGCGATCGAGGATGCCTTGTGGTTGAGCTTGAATAACTCCATCCTCAGTGGTATTGGGCAGTTGGATCTGGGGTGACTCGTGTTCTCCCAACTTGGGCTTCAGGCATGACACATGGAAGACAAGGTGAATTTTGGCATCCTCAGGTAATTTAAGTCTATATGCCACTGCTCAAATACGCTTTGTGATCTGATAGGGCCCAAAAAATTATGGAGATAGCTTCATGGAGGCTCGAGTATTGATGGAGAGTTGCTTGTATGGTTGTAGGCGAAGATAAACCCAATCTCCTACTGAAAATTCTCTTTCGCTTCGTCGTGTGTCGGCTTGCTGCTTCATTCTGGCTTGAGCTATAGAGAGATTATCTTTTAACAGTTGTAGGAGTTTGTCCCTATTAATCAATTCTTGTTCAACCTTTGGAATCACAGGGGCCGGTCGACCATACAATGCTTCATAAGGGGCACATTTTGTAGATGAATGATATGTAGTATTATACCACCATTCAGCCCAGGGAAGCCATTTTGCCCACTCTTTTGGTCGGTCACTAGCGAAACACCGAAGGTATGTCTCTAAACACATGTTTACCACCTCTGTTTGGCCGTCAGTTTGTGGATGATACGCTATGCTCATCTTGAGTTTGGTGCCTTGTAATTGGAATAACTCGGTCCAAAATTTACTAGTGAAGATCCTATTATG
The DNA here is from genome assembly GCF_036884655.1 of Musa acuminata AAA Group. Classification (NCBI taxonomy): domain Eukaryota; kingdom Viridiplantae; phylum Streptophyta; class Magnoliopsida; order Zingiberales; family Musaceae; genus Musa; species Musa acuminata. The sequence continues at coordinate 258,767 of NW_027021279.1, read as the reverse complement.
ATCACTTACAATGAACCTTGGCAACTAGTGCAGTTTAACAATATTTTCTATGAAAACTTGGGCAATACTAGCAGTAGTGTAGGGACTTCTCACAGCACAAAAATGAACATATTTCGTAAGTCGATCAACCACCACGAGAATTGTGCTTTTACCTTTGGCAGGTGGCAGCCCATCAATGAAGTCCATGGAGATGTCAGTCCACACCGAGTCTAGTATAGGTAGTGGTTGTAGTTTCCCTGGATTTGCCACAGTTTCACCCTTGTGCTGTTAACATACATCACATTGTACCATATATTCAGCAATAATTTTTTTCATCCCTCTCCAATAAAAATTTTGCTTCACTCTTTTGTAGGTTCTTAGGAATCTAGAGTGCCTTGCTGAAGGTATAGAGTGCATTTCATGCAGGATGATTATGATACAAGGGGAGTCAAGTATAAGCACAATACGACCTTTGTAGCGTATATCCCTCGAATCCCAAGTGTAGTGGGCTATTGCACTTGGATCCTCCTCCAATTTTTTTATAATGTTGCTGATCTCTGGATCCTTCTTCCATTCTTCCCTAATGTCCACGAGGAGACTAGTGGTAGGAAGGGAGATGGCTGAAACCTTAACTTGCTCAGGTAACCATGAGAGTGCATCTGCAACAACGTTTTCTTTCCCCTTTTTGTAAATAATTTCATAATAAAATCCAAGAAGTTTTGTTTAGCAAAAATGTCGGCAAATTCAGTAAGCAATTGGGCAAGATTTTGATCTTCAATTTCTATTTCTTCCCATCTAGTTGCTGCTAGAGGTGCATCAAAAAGCCACCATTTACCTTGTGTAAAACTTTCTGCATTCGTTGGGTTGAAACAGTGGTAACGTTGCTTCCGCGCTTCCCGCGTAGGATGATCTGTTTGCCCTTACAGTTGAATTTCATAATTAATTTAGAAAAGTTCTAAGAGACATCACCTAGTGTAGTCAGCCATTCTATACCAAGCACTGCCTTATAGTCATCAAGTGGTCGGAGGAAGAAATCGGTGATAATTACTTGGTCTTGCAGTAATAATTATACATGCGGGCATCTTTGGTCGCACTTTAGGATTTTGCCGTCGGCCACCTTTACATCAAACTTGTTGCAACCTTCAATATGCAGTGTCATCTGAGCAGCAACCTTAGAATTCAAGAAGTTATTAGTGCTGCCCGTGTCGATGAGAACAGTAATCGACTGTTGTTTGAGAAGGCCTCCAACTTTCATCGTTTGCGGGTTTGAGTAGCCGGCTAGTGCGTGTACCGTAATGTCGGTCGGTTGTGGCTCTTCTTCCATATCTTCTATTTCATATTCAAGGCTCTCTTCTGGATGTTCAATGATATCTTCTACTGGTTCAATCATAAGAAGTCTCCCATTTCTACAGTGATGCTCGTGGCTCCATGGCTCGTCGCAATGCCAACATAACCCCTTCACAGATCGCTCCCGAAGTTCTTCTCTCGTTAACCTTTTCGGTACAGGGACTCGGTTGATATTAGGGGGGGCTGAGGGCTTTAGTATTGTAGGTCGAGGAGTGATCCTAGTCCTCCGGGCTTCATGGTTCAATCGCTCCTCTTGAAGTCGTGCGAAAGAGACGGCTGCCATATGCGTGTGTGGTTGTCGCGCCTTAACTTCTCCCCGGATCTCCGGCTTTAAGCCCTCAATAAAGGTCCCCAATAGCTATTTTTTAACCAATCATGAGTTTGATTAGATAACCTTTCAAACTTGGTTTGGTACTCCTAAATGGTGGAGGTTTGTCGGATCTTTGCTAGTTGTCCATCAATGTTCTCGTAATAAGTTGGTCTTAAGCGGTTCAGCGGTCCTTTGAATTGTCGCCATGAAAGGACTCCATAAGTGTGTTCAAACCAGTCAAACCATTGTATGGCATCCCCTTCAAGATGTATAGCTGTAATTTCCACCATGGATGCATCCGTAGTTTTATGGTACCGAAAATATCACTCTGTGCGTGAGATCCGACCAATTGGGTCTCCTTCTTCCCATCTAAGGAAGTCCACTCTCATGTGCGAATAGTTGGGGTCGGTCATAGAGCCTCCCTTCTCTTGGAAGTCATCTCTTTGGGCATGATATGATTGGTTAGAGCTCTCTCCTTGATGTGATTTCTTCGGGCTTGGTGGTCAGCCCAAACTGAATTCGGTAAGGAGAGTCCGAATCTTATCCTCCATTCGTGCCTCAAAGGCTTCAAATTTAGCATTGATTGCCTCCTCAAATGCCATAGTATATGACTCCAAATCTGTGATGTTAAGATCTCTCTTTTGTTGATGGGTTAAAGGCATGTATAGGTTGAGAGAAGTGATGGTTGAAAGGGTTAGTGGATTGGTAGATGTAGGTTGCGGTTTAGGTTTGTTTTGTGGCTTTATTGGGTGCAGTTTGAGGGTGTGGTTTGGTGGAGTTTTAGGGCTGTGGATGAAAGTTTTCGATCTATAGTGGGTGGCAGCAAAGGTTTGATAGAAATCAGTGAAAGTTTGCTGCAGAATTGTGTTGTCTTGTAAGAGCAGAATTGTCATCGAAGAAACAACGGTTTCTCGACGAAATCTCCACCAAAAATTTGAGAGATTTAAGGAGGGAATTGCTAGATTATATCTTAGTTTATATGATAGCAAGGATGTCCAATTTAATCAAGAAAATTTTATAGAGGTTTGGACAGAGAAAATATAGTATCAAGATCAAACAAACAGTGCTATGCGGTTGAAATTCTGCAATATATCTTTCGTTGTAGAGATGAAAACTTTGTGACAAAAAGTTTATGCAGCAATATAGGAACAATTTTTTTTTTTTTTGGATTTTCAGATAGGGATAACTAAATTGCAGCAATAGTAAGGCAGGAAACCAGAACCTGTTGCAATTCACGGGGAGATCAAAGGATGATCCGTGGTGGTGGAGATGATGGCGGAATTTGGCGACGATCTTTTAAGCAATTGTGGGAATTGCTTTGGGCGGCTGTGGAGGGCTGATGAATGGCTATGGAAGGGCAACGAGATGCCAAGAACGCTGCTCTGATACCAGCTGTTAGAACGCTTGCAGAGTCTAAACTTGGGGTTGATATCTTTAGGGGATCGGCCTCCTTGGAACTCTATAGGGGTTCCTCCCTCCAAGTTGCTGCTTAAAGGCTACAAAAAAGATTTATCTATTGCTTAAGAAAAGAGAAGGAATACATGGCTATTTATTGGGCTTCTAAACCCTAACTCCTAATAGGACTCCTACTTAAGACTTTTACTTCTAACCAACTCCTAATAGGACTCCTACTCAAGACTCCTATTCCCTTACAACTCCTAATTCTTCTCTAAGAAAAAATCTCCTAACCCTAGCCGGCCTCTTCATCTCTTTAATAGGGGTCGGCTTAGGTAGGTTTTACATGAATGTCCCTCTCAATTAGGACTCTCCTAGCTAGAGTCCTAACAGACATACCTATCATCTAGGCTAGTGAGCTTAGAGAATTGAGATGGATCTCCAATCATATGCCTTGAGCATCCACTATCAAGGTACCATCTCTTGCTCCTAGCTTGCGATGGTAAATATTTCTACAAAAGAGGGTGTTTTTAGGTAGCCATTTGACCTTGGGTACCTCAAATCGATATACTCAACTTATCATTTTGCATAGAGTTCTTTATGGTTCCTTTAGGAACACAAATCAATTTGTGTGGACTATATATCTTAAGTGGACATTTATAGGCAATATGTCCAAGTTTATAATGAAAGTTGCATTCGGTGTGGAGTGATATGTGCAAAGTAGGGCCTTTAACAAAGGTCATTGGATTTTAGTGAGAGCTACTCATAAATCCAATTCCACCTCTTCTATGAACTTAACCCTTATTGGTAAGGATTATGTTCAAGGACATGCTACCAATCTCAAACTTTTCTAAAGTTTCTTTAAGTAGCAAGTTTTCCTTCTTAAGTACTTCTAAGTGTTCACACTTAGTACATGTAGGCAAAGAAGGATTATCATGCTTAACTTTTTCAAATTCAACATTTAAAATGGCATAATCCTTTTTCAAAGAGTTATACTTTTTACTCAAAGATCTGGATTCATCAAACAATTCATAAAAAACACTTAAAAGCTCATCGAAAGATAAATTTATATTTAATAAATTACTTACCTTATCTCCGATAGCCATTAGTGTGTAGTGAGCAACTTGCTCTGTGTTGGTTGGCTCCTCTTTTTCGGATGCACTTGAGTCTTCCAAAGTTGCTTTAAAAGCCTTCTTCTTCTTTGGTTGCTTCTTCTTTGCTTGGGGACATTCGCTTTTGAAATGTCCCCGCTTCTTACATTCATAGCATATAACTTGTTCTTTCTTGGGTTCAAATTTATTTTTAAAGTCATTTTTAAATTTATTCATTTTTATTCATTTTTTAAACTTTCTTGTCAAGAGTGCCAAGTCATCATCACGGTCCTCATCACTTGAATTTTCTTTCAAGTGATATTTTTTAGTTCTTAGTGTCATATCCTTTCTGTTCTTTGGAAGGTTATTCTCAAGCTCTTCATGAGCATTGCAAGTCATCTCATAGGTCATTAGTGACCCAATAAGTTCTTCGGGAGAAAAGTTATTTAAATTCTTGGCCTCTTTAATGGTCATTACTTTAGGGTCCCAACTCTTTGGAAGGTATCTCAAGATTTTATTAACAAATTTAAAGTTCAAAAAACAATTGGCAAGAGCATTTAAACTATTGATGATATCCTTAAAATAGGTTTACATGTCAATAACAGTCTCGCTTGGCTCCATCCGAAATAATTCATAAGTATAAACTAAAAGATTTATCTTCGACTCCTTTACTCTACTAGTGCCTTCGTGAGTGTTTTCGAGTGTGTGCCAAATATCAAAAGTCATTTCATAAATAGACACTCGATTGAACTTATTTTTATTTAAAGCGTAAAATAAGGCATTCATAGCCTTAGCATTTAAAGCGAACGTCTTCTTCTCCAACTCATTTCAATCGCTCATTGGAAGAGAAGACTTTTGAAAGTTATTTTCTACAATATTCCATAATTCAAAATCTATTGGAATTAGAAAAATTCTGATTCTAGTCTTCTAATATGTGTAATCCATCCCATTGAAGATGGGTGGACATGTAATTGAATTACCCACTTGGTTGCTAGCAAATGTCATCTCTCTTGGGTTTCAAACTAAACAAGAGTGACCTTGCTTTGATACCAATTGTTAGGATGAAGAGCGGCACTAAGAGGAGGGGTGAATTAGTGCAGCAGAAAAATTACGTCAATTTGAAAGTATTACGAACGAGTCGGCACTAAGAGGGGGGGTGGGGGGTGAATTAGTACAGCGGATAAAAATCGTCGGTTCAAAAAAAATTTCGTACATTGAAAACTGATCTTGGAAGATGTTAACTTGGAAGCATAAGGAAGCGTAGTGAAAGCAATAAGAAGGTAGTTTGTAGTTAAATTAACTTGCTCAAAAGAAATGCAAACCAGATTTTATAGTGGTTCGATCGTCGTGACCTATATCCACTCCACCAATTCCTCTTCTATCGAGGCCACCGACATCCACTATCGGTCTTCCTTCAATAGGCACAAACCAACCACCTTTTATAGCCCTTTCTCTTTTTATCGAGTTTAGGAGATAACCTTTACACCCCTACTTACTCCTCTCTCAAACTATTCTAACACTTAGAAGAAGGAGAGGAGTTCACACAAGATTACAACAGTGTTTCTTTCTTTTTTTCACTCCCAATACTTGTGTAGTTTAACTAGGGATGAGAGGGGTATTTATAAGCATCAAGTTGATTCAAACTTAGATCCTAAAATTGTCTTATCCCTAGTTTTCGGGGTCCTCGTGGTACTACAACCTATGTTGGACGGTACCACCACCCAGTTTGGTAGTACCACCACCTGACACCCTGCACTAGGCGGTACCATTGGCCAGACTGGTAGTACCACTGCCTGACAGCCTATCGGAGATTGTATATGGGTAGTACCACCACCCAGACCGGCGGTACCACCACCTAACATAGTCTTAAAGACTGTGCCATGATAGTGCCACCTATTGGGTCACTGTTTGGGCCTTTCATTGGGCCCAACATAGTCCATACATGGGCCCAACTAGCCCCTAATTGGGTTGGCCCAATTCCAATCCTAATAATATGCTAACTACGAAATCTAAGACATTTACTAAGCTAAACAAGTCCATAAGTCTAGGTTTCTTCCGGCGAGCTTCCGGCAATCTTCCGATAAACATCCGATGATCTCTTGGCAATGTTCCAACGGACTCCCAGCGAGCTCCTAGACTTCACGACGATCTTCTTGGTGAGTTCTAATGAGCTTCTTTGGCAAGCTCCTGGACTTCTCGATCAATTCCGTCAGAACTTCCGACGGATGTCCGGACTTCTGATGAACTCTCGAACTCCTAACGAAATAACATTCTTGACTCTGGGACTTCATTTTGCTTTATACCTTACTATCATAGTTAATCCTGCACACATAAAAATCTACTTCGATCTAGATAATTAATAATAAGCTAATCAGATGTTGTCCGGCATGTCATTGGTTCATCAATGCCTCATCCGATTGTTTGGCGCATCGTCCTCTCTTGCGGCCTTTTGCCTTATCGGCCAGTTGACCTCTGCAACTCCGATTTCTTTAGCGCAATATCCGCTCTTCTTGGCCCAATGCTTGAACTCATGGCCCGAAGCCTTTTATCGATTTGTCGACCGATCCTTCGGCTCGACGTCCAATCTTCTGATATATTTTTCTCTGGCCCAACATGATTTATCCTACTTTAACTGTTTCTCCTTGATCGAAGCATCCTACATCACTCAAAACACAGATTAAATCATAAACACTATCAATTAGTTTCATCATCAAAATCCAAGATTCAATAATCTCTCCCTTTTTTATGATGACAACCAATTGATGACGGAGTTAACCTTAACTCCCCCTATCAATATGTCATATTGATAGAATCTTGGATTCAAAAATCCAAGCAACATGTTATTATAAAATTACGCATAACATCATCATACTTCTCCCCCTTTGTTTTTGACAAAAACGAGAAGTTCAATTAATAAGTGTTTGAGACATATTATAGTTCAAATCATTGCAATATAATATTTAGTTTTATCATCATGCAAGCTCGCAAAAATTTGAGTTTTGCAAGTTTGTAAATTTTGCTATGTGTACATGTTAGCATTTTGTGCTTCTTGAGATAGGCAAGATAGCACTATTGCTTCTCTTAATATTACAAGCTAGCAAGTCTTGGTGATGTTCAAGATAGCAAGTTCTACATCATGCAAGCTAACAAATTTTTACATTATTTTTAAAGAATGTAAGCTAGCTATATTTAAGACATTCAAGAAAGCAACTTTTGCTTCTTGAAATATGCAAGTTAACAATCTTTGCTTCTCCTTTGAGATGTGTAAGCAGTAATTCTTACTTCTCTTTTGAGTTGGGCAATCTAGCAATTTTTGGATATGGAAGCTAGTAAGATAGCAAGTTTTACATTAAGCAAGCTAACACATTTTGCACCATGCAAGCTAGCAAATTTTACATAATTTTAGAATAAGCATAGCTAGTTCTTTCTCCCCCTTTGTCATTATCAAAAAGAAGGGAAGAAATATGATTTTGTAATTCTTTTCTCTTTACAACAATTTTCAAATCATGACAAAGGATAAAGAACAAAGATGAAAAATCAAGTCATGAATGTCAAAATAATTTTTCATCATGAATATTTCATCATTGCATGCATCATTATCATAAGTTGAAGTATTGCATACATAATATCAAATTATCATTCATAATTATATCAATATTTCAATCATTATTTCAATCATCAAAAATGAAAGATCAAGTCTAAAATTCGAGAAATCAAGAGAAACCATGATTTATTTTAACAAATCTCCTCTTAAATAATTAACGAAAAGAATTCTTAGGAGATCATGATATAGATAAAATTCATTTAATCTTGTAAGAGAACAAGATCTCAATTCATGCATATAAAATCTCTCAATTGATTATAAATCATAAAAAATTTAGAGTATCAAGTGAAGGAGTCATGATTCGTGTGATAAAAAAAATTGTCGATTCATGCATTCAAACCATTATTACTTCAACTCATCATGCATAGTTTAAAAAAGGTAAAATCATCAAATATGATACAAACATTTATTTTCAAAATGTATTCCCTTTTAGTTATTTTATTTTAAGTTATTTGTTTCATAGAAGCATGCCTTTTTCATTTATGCCAAATTGAAGCATATATCATCATTTAAACCAAAAAACAAATTTTCTCATCGTGACCAAAAACATAACACACATAAGGCTTCTTTAAACAAGCAATTTGGTTTATTAATTTGATTCCATTGATAATACAATTTTCTTTTTATGTGTTTCATTTTGTGTGATTCATTTCATATTAGGATGCTCAAGTTTTTCGTATGAAAACCATACATCAAAGTTTAAAATCGAAAGAGCAAGAAAAATCATAGAAATTATCAAGATCAATAAATTCATTTTGATACACATTCATGCTTCCTAAACACATACATAAGATTAATCTTACTAGGTGTACAAGCATTAGATTAACATTTTGTTGTATTTTCATAAAACATGCAATTGCCACAATCATTTTTCAAAATAGCTAGAAAAAGAAAGCATGATCCCCTTTTATTTATTTATTTATTTGTTTATTTATTTATACTAATTTAAAAACAATATATGAAATGCATCAAGAATTTCAAAATAATACAGAGGGGTTTTGGTTATCTCATTGTCGAAAGTTGTAAAGGCATAGTTTGCCACGTTGCCGTTGTTGGTTTGTTCTTCATCTTCGGATGAACTTGATCCGTCCCAAGCCACTTTGAGTATTTTCTTCCTTTTTGGTAACTTTTTCTTTTTAAGTTTATTTTTTTTTTCTTATTTTAAGAATTTTTTAAGCTTTAATGATAAGAATTTAAAGTCATCATCACTTGATCTTTCACTCGAGTGGTCTTTATTTGTTTTAAGTGCCAAATCCTTCATATTCTTTGGAAGGTTATTTTCATGTTCGTCAAGTACATCATGAGTTATTTCATAGGCCATCAAGGACTTGATAAGTTCTTCAAGTGAAAATTTATTTAAATCCTTTGTCTCTTGTATTGCCGTTACTTTTGGTTCCCAATTTTTAGAAAGAGATCTTAAGATCTTGTTAATGAGTTCAAAATTAAAAAATCATTTGTCAAGAGCTTTTAAACCATTGACGACATTCGTAAAATTGGTGTATATGTCAACAACGATTTCGCTTGGCTTCATTCATAAATGTTCAAAATCATGCATTGAAAGATTGACTATAGACTCTTTAACTCTATTCATGCTTTCATGTGTGATTTCGAGAGTGTGCCAAATATCAAAAGCTATTTCGCAAGTAGAAACCTGATTGAATTTATTTTTGTCTAAGGTGCAAAATAAGACATTCATAGCCTTTGTATTTAAAGAGAAAGTCTTCTTCTTCAACTCATTCCAATAGTTCATTGGAAGAGAAGACTTTTAAAAACCAAATTCGACTATATTCCATAAATCATGCATTGAAAGATTGACTATAGACTCTTTAACTCTATTCATGCTTTCATGTGTGATTTCGAGAGTGTGCCAAATATCAAAAGCTATTTCGCAAGTAGAAACCTGATTGAATTTATTTTTGTCTAAGGTGCAAAATAAGATATTCATAGCCTTTGTATTTAAAGAGAAAGTCTTCTTCTTCAACTCATTCCAATAGTTCATTGGAAGAGAAGACTTTTAAAAACCAAATTCGACTATATTCCATAAATCTAAATTCAATGAAAGTAAAAAAACTCTCATTTGAGTTTTCTAATATGTGTAGTCTGTCCCATTGAACATGAGAAGACGAATGAGAGAGTGACTCTTTTGAAAGCCGAAAAGAGCCATTTCTCTTTGGATGTTAAACCAAATGAGAAAAACGTGGCTATAATACCAACTGTTAGGAATGAGTTAGCATTAAGAGGGGGGGAGGGGGTGAATTAGTACAGCGGATAAAAGTTGGTTCAAAAAATCTTTCGTATGTTGAAAATCGATCTTGGAAGATATTAACTAAGTACATAAGAAAATGTAGTGAAAACAATAAGAAGGCAGTTTGCAGTTAAAGGAAATTACTCAAAAGAAATACAAACCAGATTTTATAGTGGTTTGGTCATCGTGACCTACATCCACTCCATCGATTCCTCTTCCGTCGAGGCCACCTGCATCCACTATCGGTCTTCCTTCAATAGGTGAAGACCTACAACCTTTTACAGCCCTTTTTCCTTTTACCAGGTTTAGGAGATAACCCTTACACCCCCACTTACTCCTCTATCAAACTATTCTAATACTTAGAAGGAGAGGAGTTCACACAAGATTGCAGCAGCGTTTCTTTCTTTTTTTCACTCTCAATACTTGTGTAGTTTAACCAGGGATGAGAGGGGTATTTATAGGCCTTAAGTTGATTTAAACTTAGAGCCTAAAAATGTCTTATCCCTAGTTTTCGGGGTGTTGGGCGGTACCATCGCTTGGAGCACTAACACTAGGCGGTACCATCACCAAGTCTAGTGGTATCACTGCCTGACACCCTGCAATGGGCGGTACCACTGCACAAATTGGTGGTACCACTGCTTGACAACCTCTCGGAGACTGTGTTTGGGCAGGACCACCACCTAACATATTCTTGGAGATTGTGCCATGATGGTGCCACCTATTGGGTCACTATTTGGGCCTTTCATTGGGCCCAACATAGTCCATGCTCAACTGGCCCTTAATTGGGTTGGCCCAATTTCAATCCCAATTATGTGCTAACTACGAAATCTAAGACATTTACTGAGCTAAACAAGTCCGTAAGTCTAGGTTTCTTCCGATGAGCTTCCGGCGATCTTCCGGTGAACTTCTGACGATATCTAAGCAATGTTCTAGTAGACTCCTAGCAAGCTCCTAGACTTCACGATGATCTTCTTTGCAAGTTCCAACAAGCTTCTTTGGCAAGCTTCTAGACTTCTCGATCAATTCTAGTAGAACTTCCGACGAATGTCCGAACTTCCGACAAACTCTCGAACTCCCAATGAAATTGCATTCTTGACTCCAGGACTTTGTTTTGCTTTATGCCTTGCTATTGTAGTTAATCCTGCACACCTAAAAATATACTTCAATATTGACAATTAATACTAAGCTAATCAGATGTTGTCGGGCATGTCATTGGTTCATCGATGCCTTGTTCGATTGTTCGGCGCATCGTCGTCTCATACGACCTATTACCCATTTGGCCAGTTGACCTCCACAACTCCAATTTTCTTGGTGCAATATCCGCTCTTCTTGGCCCGATGCCCGAACTCATGCCCTAAGCCTTCTATCGATATATCAACCGATCCTTCGGCTCGACATCAAATCTTCTGACATGTTTTTCTCCGACCCAACATGATTCTTCCTACTTTAATTGTCTCTCCCTGATCGAAGTATCTTGCGTCACTCAAAACGTAGATTAAATCATAAACTCTATCAATTGGTTTTATCATCAAAATCCGTGATTCAATAGAAAGACTTCGTACAATAAAAATCGATTTCAACTCAAATCATTTGTTTCACTTTGAATAAGTAGAGAAGAAATGGTTGGGCAGTTTGCAATGTAGTAAAGTTGAATGCAGTAAAGAGAATTTATAGTAAGGAAAGAACACATCAAAATTTATAATGGTTCGGTCAGTGTGACATACATCCACTTCTGATTCCTCCTCCGTCGAGGTCACCGACATCCACTAATAGTACTGTCAACGGTACCACCACTGGCAGCATTAACTACCAGCGATACCACCGCCCAGACCACCTAGGAGACTGGGCCACCACGTAGTGCCACCGACGGCCATGACTTCAAGTCCTGAATGGGTTGTTTCAATTGGCCCCATTCAGCCTTGTTATGGGCCTAATTGACCCCTAACTGAGTTAGTGGGATTACCTCCCAATCCTAACCCAACTTAAATTCTAACTACAATAATTAAGATATTTAATAAAGCATTCATGTTTTGGTACATCAATTGTTCTTCCGGCGAGCTTCCAGCGAACTTCCGACGATCTCTCGATAATGTTTTGGCGAGCTCCCGGCAAGCCCTTGGACTTTACGATGATCTTCTTGGCGAGTTCCGATGAGCTTCTTTGGCAAGCTCTTGGACTTCTCGTTCAGTTCTAGTAGAACTTCCGACGAATGTTTGAACTTCCGATGATCTTCCGAACTCCCAACGAAGTCATGATCTTGACTCTGGCATAACATTTGCTTTATGTCTTACTACTATCATAGTTAATTCTACACACTTTTTTCAACCTATAGATTAGATCAAATAATTTATAATTGATTTCATCATCAAAATTCAAAATTCAACACTTTATAGGGATATTTTTCAAGCAAAGTCCATAATCTTCTAAAATATTTTTCATCCAAATTACTTGTACATAACATGCACCTGCCATAATATATTCAGAGTTTTGCTTCTTAGAAGACTAAGAAATAAGTGCATGACCTAAGAATTGACAAGTTTCAGAGGTATATTTTCTATCTATTCTACATCCTACGAAGTCAGCATCAGCATAAGCAATCAAATCAAAATTTTTAGATTTAGGATACCATAATCCCAGCCTAGGAGTTTCTTTTAGGTATCTAAAATTTATTTATAATAAGATTATTTAAGATTGAACTGGAATCTTACATAGAGCCCAATACTAAATATTATATCAGGTCTAGTTATAGTAAAGTATAACAAACTATTTATTATATCTCTATAAGTCTTTTGATTAAAGCCTTCTCCTTCATTGTCCATATCTAATTTAGTAGAAATGCTAATTAGTGTATTAATAACCTTAGCATAATCTATATGAAATTGTCTTAATAGATCCAAAGTATACTTGGTTTGACTAATAAAACTTTCATCATTTAGTTGCTTAATTTATAATCTTGAGAAAAATGTCAATTCACCTATCAAACTCATTTTAAATTCTTGGCTCATACTCTTGGCAAATGATTCACATAATGATTCATTTATAGAACCAAAAATAATATAATCAATAATTATTTTTGAAATGTTTAATACAAAGTTTGGTATCGATCTTGCCTTTTGATGGTACCGCCTGTTAGGATCAAGAGTCGACACTAAGAGAGGGGATGAATTAGTGCAGTGGTAACATAATGTCGATTTAAAAACTTTCATACACTAAAAACTAATTTCGACAAAAATCGATTTTGGAAGCTTAATAACTTGGAAGCGTGTGGAAGCGTAGTGACTAAGTAAAGTAGTTTGTAGTATGTAAATGGCAAGAATAAAATGTAAACCAAAGAACACAGTAGTTTTAGAGTGGTTTGGTCAACTTGACCTACATCCACTTTCAGCTTCCTCCTTCGATGAGATCACTGGTGTCCACTAGAAGTCTTCCTTCAATAGGCGATGGCCAATCACCTTTTACACCCCTCTTCTCCTTTTCACGGGTTTAGGAGATAACCCTTATAAGCACTCACACTCCTCTTATAGATTTCTAAACTTAGAGTGGAGGAGGGAATTTCTGCATAGATTGCAGTAGCATTTTTCTACTTTTGAACTCTCTGTGCTTGTGTTCTTTAACTAGGGATGAGAGGGGTATTTATAGACTTCAAGTTGATTCAAACTTGGAGCCTAAAACTTTCCCATCCCGGGTTCCCCGCGCACAGGTGGTACCACCGCCTAATGTCAGTTTGACACTGACATTGCCTTGGGCAGTACCACCACCCAGGTCTGATAGTACTACCACCTGGGGAGCAATGCTAGGTGGTACCACTGCCCAGACTTGTGGTACCACCGCTTGGCACCCTGCTAGGGGTGGTACAACTACCCAAACTAGCGGTACCATCGCTTGACATAGTCTCAAAGACTATGCCACGATGGTGAGACTTCTTGGGGCACTGTTTGGGCCTCTCATTGGGCCCAATACAGTCCTTACATGAGCCTAGCTGGCCCCTAATTGGGTTGGCCCAAATCCAAGCCCAATTACATGCTAACTATGAAATCCAAAGACATTTGCTATGCTAAACAAGTCCCTATGTCTATTCTTCCGGCGAACTTCCGACGATCTCTCGACAATGTTTCGGCGGACTCCCAGCAAGCTCTTGGACTTCATGATGATCTTCTTGGTGAGTTCCGATGAGCTTCTCTAGCAAGCTCCAAGACTTCTCGATTGGTTCCACCAGAACTTCCGACGAACGTTCGGACTTCCGACGAACTCTCGAACTCCCAACGAAGTCACGTCCTTGACTCTGGGACTTCATTTTGCTTCATGCCTTGCTATCATAGTTAATCCTGCACATGTAAAACATAATTTGATCTAGACAACTAATACTAAGCATTAATCAAGTTGTCCGACATATCATTGGTCCCTCGATGCTTTGTCCGATTCTTTGGTGCATCATCCTCTCTTGCGGCCTATTGCTCAATCGGCCAGTTGACTCCCCAACTCCGATATCCTTGGTGCAATATCCTCTCTTCTTGGCCTGATGCCCGAATCCATGGCCCGAAGCCTTCTGTCGATATGTTGACCGTTCATCCGGCCCGACGTCCAATCTTCTGACATGTTTTCCCCCGGCACAACATGATTTTTCCTGCTTTAATTGTCTCATCCTGATAGAAGCATCCTGCGTCACTCAAAATATAGATTAAAACATAAACAATTATCAATTGGTTTCATTATCAAAATTCGAGATTCGACAATCTCCCCCTTTTTGATGATGACAACTAATCGATGACGAAGTTAATCTTAACTCCCGGAGTTTAAACAAACTCCCCCTATCAATATGACATATAACTCTTGGATTCAAAAATCCAAGCAAACATTTCATGATTAAAATCATGTATAACATCAACATACTTCTCCCCCTTGGTCATCAACAAAAAGAAGAAGTACCACTATTAAGTGTTTAAACATTCAAGTTTAAATCGTTGCATGAAAAAATATAATATCAAGTTTTATCGTCATGTAATTTGTAGTTAAAAAATTTGGTAAGTCTTACAGCATGCTTAGAACATTCAAGCTATCAAGTTATAGATATACAAGGTAGTACAACGTACAAGCTAGCAAATTTAAAGACGTGCAAGTTGGCATATTTTTGCATCTTCTTAAGATTTCAAGCATGCAATTCTTTGTGATGTTCAAGATAGCAATTTATTCTCTTTTGAGAAGTGCAATTATTTTTGCTAGAAATGCAAGCTAACAAAATTTTACATTATTTTACAATATGGAAGCTAACAATTTGAGATGTTCAAGAAACAAGTTCTTTCTTCTCTTTTGAGAAGTATAATTTTTTCTTTCTTCTTGAACTGTGTGAGCTAGCATCTTTTATCTACCCCTTTGTCATTGTCAAAAAGAAGGGAAGACCCTTTATATCAATTTTCAGATTATGATAAAGGTAAGTATCAATCTTATTTGTGCATCATTATATTTTTAAATTAAAACATGCACAATTTCAAAACCTTACATTTTATTTTTCATGCATGATATTAAAAATAAATCAATCATCACTATAACTCATCATGCACATTATTAAAATGTAAAATCATCAAACATGATACAAATATTTATTTTCAAAATATTCATCATTATTATGAACATATCATACATGATACTAAGATATTCATAATACATCATTTTACCAACAAATCATAGTATTTCAAATCATGATGATATCTAAATGTCATTATATCCTATCATGATCATAACTTCTCATTTGTATAATATCATGAGTATTGCATGATTTCATATCATCACATGAAAATTAACAATAAAAATTGGTGATGAGATGCACAAATCATGCAGACAAATTGTGAATATTAAGAGACATATTATGATTCTCTATAGATAGCTCAAATAGTGAAAAGAATCATAGTAAATAATCTTGATTTATAAAAAGAATACTCAAGTTATAATTCCGAGAAATTAAGAGAAATCATGATTCATTTTAACAAATCTCCTCTTAAATAAATAACATAAAGAGTTCTTAGGAGATCATGAAAAATCTTGATTCATATAAATCTCAAGTAATTCCAAGAAACCAAGATCATGATTTTGATAAAACTCATTCAAATTCAAATCGTCAAAATCATCAAAATCTTAACATTTCTTTCAAGAGATTCGAAATGGCATAAATAATTTTATTGGTCTCTTAGTGAAGAATCGATAAGATAGAGAACAAGGAAATTTTCAAGAAAAATGCTTTCCTCCTTTTGTTTCAACTTAGTGATTGATTTCATACATGTTCTTTTCTTTCAAATCCATGCATCATTCATTAACACCAAAAAGAACTTTCAAAAGATTACAAAAATTATCATGCATAAGTTTGAAATATAAATTCATTAAGCATGCTTTCAAATCATCATTACATTTTCATTAAGACATCAAGCATGGCTTCATTGAACATAATTGATTCTTAAATATATCTAAACTTCTTTAGCTTTAATTTATATGATTGAATTTATATTAGCATGCCCAAATTTTTGTTCTTATATCAAAACCATACATCATGTTGAAAACCAAAGACAAGGTTCATAAAAAAATCATCAAGCCTTTCATACAAACATTTATTTTCAAAACATTCATCATGATAAAGCATACAAGCCAAAGAAACCATTAAACATAAAGCATATTCATCAATGATGGTTTCATTGGGCATAAGTCATTTTCAAACAAAATCATTTTGTTATTAAATATGTAATTTTTATTATCATTTTCGAAATCAATAGCATGATCCCAATTTTTGCATTACATTTTTAAATGTGTAATTTTCAAAAAATAATTTTTTTAACGAAATAAAAAAAGAAAATGTATTATGAAAAACATCATGTAATTTTGAAATAAATTAAGGGGGTTTCGATTACCTCATCGTCGAAAGCCATTAATGCATAGTTTGCCACCTCACCTTTATTGATGTTTTCATCGTCTTCGGAGGAGCTCGATTCATTCCAAAGTTCTTTTTTCTTCTTACATTCAAAGTAAATAGTTGCATTCTTTTTATTTTTATTCTTTAATTTTTGTTTCATTAACTTTTTGAATTTCATGAGTAGTTTAAGTTCACCATCACTTGAGCTTATGCTCGAGTGGCCTTCAATTGTTCTAAGTTCAAAACCCTTCCTATTATTTAGAAGGTGGTTCTCATGTTCGTCAAGTACCACATTTGTCATTTCGTAGGTCATTAAAGACCCAATCTTCAATTGGAAAATAGTTTAAATCTTTTGATTCTTGTATTGTCGTTACTTTTGAATTCCAATTTTTAGAAAGAGATCTTAAAATCTTGTTAACGAGTTCAAAATTTGAAAAGCTTTTACCAAGAGCTTTTAAACCATTGACGACATTCATAAGACGGGTGTACATGTCAACAACAGCTTCACTTGGTTTCATATGAAAAAGTTTAAATTTGTGCATTAAAAGATTAATCATAGAATCTTTAACTCTATTCGTGCCTTCGTGTGTGATTTCGAGAATATGCCAAATATCGAAGGTCGTTTCGCACATAGAAACCCGATTAAATTCATTTTTGTCTAAAGTGCAAAATAAGGCATTCATAGCCTTTGCATTTAGAGAAAACGTCTTCTTCTCCAAATCATTCCAATTGTTCATTGGAAGAGAAGACATTTCAAATCCTTTTTCGATTGTGTGCCATAGATCAAGATTCAATGAAAGCAAGAAAACTATCATTCGAGTTTTCCAATAAGTGTAGTCCGTCCCATTGAAAAAGGGAGGACGAATAAGAGAGTGACCCTCTTGAAAGCCAAAAAGAGCCATTTCTCTTGGGTGTTAAACCAACTGAGAAATAACAAGGCTCTGATACCAATTGTTAGGATCAAGAGTTAGCACTAAGAGGAGGGGTGAAATAGTACAGCGATAAAATAACATCGGTTTAAAAACTTTCGTATGATAAAAACTAATTTCGATAAAAATCGATTTCAGAAGCTTAATAACTTGGAAGCATAGTGACTAAGTAAAGTAGTTTGCAGTATGTAAATGGCAAGAATAAAATGCAAACCAGAGAACACAGAAGTTTTAGAGTGGTTCAGTCAACATGCCCTACATCCACTTTCGGCTTCCTCCTCCTACGAGGTCACCAGCGTCCACTAGAAGTTTTCCTTCAATAGGCGAAGGCCAATCACCTTATACACCCCTCTTCTCCTTTTCACGGGTTTAGGAGATAACCTTTATAAGCACTCACACTCCTCTTATAGATTTTTAAACCTAGAGTGGAGGAGGGAATTTCTAAAGAGATTGCAGCAGCATTTTTTAACTTTTGAACTCTTTGTGCTTGTATTCTTTAACTAGGGATGTGAGGGGTATTTATAGGTTTCAAGTTGATTCAAACTTGGAGCCTAAAACTTTCCCATCTCGGGTTCCCTGGGCACGGGCAGTACCACCGCCTGCGTTGGGCGGTACCATCGCTTAGTGTTAGTTAGACACTAACACTGCCCTAGGCGGTACCACCGCCCAGGTTTGGTAGTACTACCGCCTGGGGAGCAGTGCTAGGTGGTACCACCACCTAGACTAGTGGTACCATCACCTGGCACCCTGCTAAGGGCAGTACAACCGCCTAGACTGGCGGTACCACCATCTGACACAGTCTCGAAGACTGTGCCACGATGGTGAGACTTCTTGGGGCACTGTTTGGGCCTCTTATTGGGCCCAACATAGTCCTTACATGGGCCTAGCTGGCCCCTAATTAGGTTGGCCCAAATCCAAGCCCAATTACATGCTAACTACAAAATTCTAATACATTTGCTAAGCTAAACAAGTCCCTATGTCTATTCTTCCAGCGAACTTCCAACGATCTCTCGGTAATATTTTGGCAGACTCCCAACAAGCTCTTGGACTTCACGACGATCTTCTTGGCGAGTTTCGACGAGCTTCTCTAGCAAGCTCCGAGACTTCTCGGTTGGTTCCGCCAAAACTTCCAATGAACGTCCGGACTTTCGACGAACTCTCGAACTCCCAACGAAGTCGCGTCCTTGACTTTGGGACTTCATTTTGCTTCATACCTTGCTATCATAGTTAATCCTGCATATGTAAAACATACTTTGATCTAGATAATTAATACTAAGCATTAATTAAGTTGTCCGAAAAGTTATTGGTCCCTCGACGCTTCATCCGATTCTTTAGCGCATCGTCCTCTCTTGCGGCCTATTGTCAAATCGGCCAGTTGACTCTACAACTTCGATATCTTTGGCACAATATCCTCTCTTTTGGCCCGATGCTTGAATCCAAGGCCCGAAGCCTTTTGTCGATACGTCGACCGTTCCTCTGGCCCGACGTCTAATCTTCTGACATGTTTTCCCTTTACACAACATGATTTTTCCTGTTTTAATTATCTCATCCTGATCGAAGAATCCTGCATCACTCAAACTGTAGATTAAAATATAAACAATTGTCAATTAGTTTCATCATCAAAATCCGAGATTCAACATCGCATAGTGGTAGTGCTACAGGCGGTGGTACCTATTGAATCTCAGATTTTGATGATGAAATCAATTAATAAATTAATGATATAATTCATGTGTTGAGATAAGTGTTGCAGGATTAACTATGATAATGGATAAGGTATAAAGTAGATATTGGGTTGGAGCAAAGATCGGACGATATGATGAAGATTCCGACGATGTGCGAGAAGCTCATTGAGAGTTCATTAGGAGCTCACCGAGAGTTCATTAGGAGTTCGCTAAGGTTTCATCGGTAGTATGCCAAAAGCGTGCCAAGAGTTTACTGGAAGTTC
>NW_027021279.1:236605-238027 GCF_036884655.1 Musa acuminata AAA Group | reverse complement strand
AATGGCCAGTTTTGGCCCGTTTTTGGGCCGTTTTGGCCAGTTTTTGGCCTGTTCTTGCATTGCGCGGTGACCGTCGAGAGCGGAGCAAAACGTCAGCCATCTCAGCACCCTGGAACCCCCCGGGTGGCACAGGGCTGGATGGGGCTTTCGTATAGCAGGGACGGTGCTGCCTCTCGCTTCGCTCGCTGTCCGCCGCTCGCCGCTCGCTCGCGCAGCCAAAAATGGCCAGTTTTGGCCCGTTTTTGGGCCGTTTTGGCCAGTTTTTGGCCTGTTCTTGCATTGCGCGGTGACCGTCGAGAGCGGAGCAAAACGTCAGCCATCTCAGCACCCTGGAACCCCCCGGGTGGCACAGGGCTGGATGGGGCTTTCGTATAGCAGGGACGGTGCTGCCTCTCGCTTCGCTCGCTGTCCGCCGCTCGCCGCTCGCGCAGCCAAAAATGGCCAGTTTTGGCCCGTTTTTGGGCCGTTTTGGCCAGTTTTTGGCCTGTTCTTGCATTGCGCGGTGACCGTCGAGAGCGGAGCAAAACGTCAGCCATCTCAGCACCCTGGAACCCCCCGGGTGGCACAGGGCTGGATGGGGCTTTCGTATAGCAGGGACGGTGCTGCCTCTCGCTTCGCTCGCTGTTCGCCGCTCGCCGCTCGCTCGCGCAGCCAAAAATGGCCAGTTTTGGCCCGTTTTTGGGCTGTTTTGGCCAGTTTTTGGCCTGTTCTTGCGTGGTGCGGTGACCGTCGTGAAGCGGAGCAAAACGTCAGCCATCTCAGCACCCTGGAACCCCCCGGGTGGCACAGGGCTGGATGGGGCTTTCGTATAGCAGGGACGGTGCTGCCTCTCGCTTCGCTCGCTGTTCGCCGCTCGCCGCTCGCTCGCGCAGCCAAAAATGGCCAGTTTTGGCCCGTTTTTGGGCTGTTTTGGCCTGTTTTTGGGCTGTTCTTGTGTGGCGCGGTGACCGTCGTGAGCGGAGCAAAATGTCAGCCATCTCAGCACCCTGGAACCCCCCGGGTGGCACAGGGCTGGATGGGGCTTTCGTATAGCAGGGACGGTGCTGCCTCGCGCTTCGCTCGCTGTTCGCCGCTCTCCGCTCGCTCGCGCAGCAAAAAATGGCCAGTTTTGGCCCGTTTTTGGGCTGTTTTGGCCAGTTTTTGGCCTGTTCTTGCGTGCCGCGGCGACCGTCGTGAGCGGAGCAAAACGTCAGCCATCTCAGCACCCTGGAACCCCCCGGGTGGCACAGGGCTGGATGGGGCTTTCGTATAGCAGGGACGGTGCTGCCTCTCGCTTCGCTCGCTGTCCGCCGCTCGCTGCTCGCTCGCGCAGCCAAAAATGGCCAGTTTTGGCCCGTTTTTGGGCTGTTTTGGCCTGTTTTTGGGCTGTTCTTGTGTGCCGCGGCGACCGTCGTGAGCGGAGCAAAATGTCAGCCATCTCAG
>NW_027021279.1:216605-221605 GCF_036884655.1 Musa acuminata AAA Group | reverse complement strand
AGATAGGACATTTCAGAACATATCAGTTCATAGCAAATGGAGCACAGAGTAATTGGAACAAATCAATGGCAGATAGGACATTTCAGAACATATCAGTTCATAGCAAATGGAGCACAAAGTGATTGGAGCATATCAATGGCAGATAGGACATTTCAGAACATATCAGTTCATAGCAAATGGAGCACAGAGTAATTGGAACATATCAATGGCAGATAGGACATTTCAGAACATATCTGTTCATAGCAAATGGAGCACAGAGTAATTGGAACATATCAATGGCAGATAGGACATTTCAGAACATATCTGTTCATAGCAAATGGAGCACAAAGTAATAGGAGCATATCAATAACAAAGGAAACATATCGGAGCTTATCAATGGCAGATAAAATGTTCCAGAACACATCAACGATCTATGGAACATTACGAAGCAAACTCAATAGTGAATGAAGCATTTCAGAGCATATCAAACTCATATGTCGTACAGAAGCTCAAACGTCGTCCTTGACGTTGCAATCATATCATACTTATCCAGAGCACGAACAGAAATAACTCACCAAAACTCTGGATGTCACATCAAACATATAGAGGGTGTAGTGGGATCTCAGTCAGAATGTGATTCATCCATTTCTGAATGACCACCTGACAAAAGTCTCCCACGTCTGGGAGCTCCATCCACCCACGTCTAGGTGAAGTCAGAGGGGGCCGGCAGAGCATCGCAGGCTCTATGCATAACTCCCTTTACCATTTCTGGCAAAGGTTCACAACTCCCTTTACCATTTCTGGCAAAGGTTCACAACTCCCTTTACCATTTCTGGCAAAGGTTCACAACTCCCTTTACCATTTCTGGCAAAGGTTCACAACTCCCTTTACCATTTCTGGCAAAGGTTCACAATATCCCACACACCAGAGTACAAGAAGGCAGTTTCAACAATAAGCAGCATATAACGGAAGCACACGCGGAACAACCAAACGTACATGTGCCTTTTCAAAACAATGATGCAAGGAACAAATCTCTCACAAAAGTATTCAGTTTTGGAATGAAATGAAGGCAAGAGTATACAGGGATTCAAAGCATTCATACTGAGCTCAATTCAAAATAGGAAGGTTAGATGAATTCAATATCCAAAGGAATGAAACTGGAATAGGCACATATCGAAAGCAAATGCGGAACAATAGGGTATACATGTGCCTATATGAGTCAATACGATATAGCATAAACGTTACACAACAGTTTTCAAGAATGCAATAATTTTAAGGACAAGAGCATACAAGAATTCAAAGTAGTAATATAAAGCTCAATTGAGTGAGAAAGCTAAAGGATATCAATTTCCAAAGGAATGAAACCAGAATATGAGAAATCGACCAAAGCTCGATTTCTGGCAGAATACAGAAGGCACATTGAACAAATGATTCAAACTATCAATCGTGCTCCAATTTACTCAGAAATAATCATTGGATTATACTTTCAGATAAGACAGGCTTCATATGAATTAAACTGTCCAACAGAGAGAGTTACAAATGATTTGGTAAGCAAGTGTCGTAGAACAAAATCTCTGTTGGTAGAATTCATAATGTCAGATTCAACAGATAACTGGGCAGGTGTTTGGATTCCAAATCTTTCAATCCATATATCAAAGAAAGGTCTACGAGTCTAGTTTCCAATGAAATCAGTTTTGAACAAATCAGAGTTTCCACAAAGACTTATAGGCAGCTCGGTATCAAAAGGTCAGAATCTCAGAAGTTGCACAGATTCGAATCGTTACGTCTAAACAGGAGATATAACAAATGCAAGGCTAGAATGATTCAAAGTTCCACATATTCAAAGCAAATGTGGAGATAAAATTGGCAGTGAGAAAAGATCAGGAAACTTGCAATAAGACATATCAAAACAATTATAGGAGAAACGAACAGGGAACTTGTAATAGAAAGGATCGAAACAAGTGGGAAACTTGCCTTTCAAATATTTTGATCTGAATATCCAAGGAAGGTGCCAATCCAATCTTTCTACTTTTCCTCCGTGTCCTCTCTCTGTTTCGTTTTGTGCTCCCGTTTTCTTCCTTTCTTCGTAACTACATCACGTGTCGAACATCGAGGCACAGTCACCTACTCTCTCTTACTCTCATTCCTTCTTTTTCTTTCCCAAACACAGCTGCCACAGCCGCCGTCGCTGCCGCTGCCACAATCGCAGCCACGACCGCAACTGCGGTCACAACCGCAGCCCCCTTCCACTGCACTATTTCCTTCTTCCCTTCTCTCGTTCCTACTCTTTCTCTTTCCCAAAAGCAGCTACTGCAGCTACTGCAGCCACCACCGCTGCCGCAGCTACCGCAGCCAACGTCGCAGCCGCAGCCGGAGTCGCAGCCACGGCCGCAGCCACCACACTCGCAGCCTCTTCTTCCTCCCCTGCTCATCTTCCTCTCCTTCTTCTCTTCCAACTGCAGCTGCCATCGCCGCAGCCGTAGCCCCTTCTCTTCTTCCTCTCCTTCCCTTCTTCCTTTCTCTTCTTCTTCCTTTCCTTCTCTTCTTTCCCAGCTGCATGCTGCAGTCGCAGCCTCAGCCACGGCCACAGCCTTTTCTTCCTCCCCTGCTCATCTTCCTCTCCTTCTTCTCTGCCAACTGCAGCTGCCATCGCCGCAGCCGCAGCCCCTTCTCTTCTTCCTCTCCTTCCCTTCTTCCTTTCTCTTCTTCTTCCTTTCCTTCTCTTCTTTCCCAGCTGCATGCTGCAGTCGCAGCCTCAGCCACGGCCACAGCCTTTTCTTCCTCCCCTGCTCATCTTCCTCTCCTTCTTCTCTTCCAACTGCAGCTGCCATCGCCGCAGCCGCAGCCCCTACTCTTCTTCCTCTCCTTCCCTTCTTCCTTTCTCTTCTTCTTTCCCTGCCACAGCTGCAGCTGCCACAACCGCAGCCGCAGCTACTTTCTTCCCTTCTCCTCTTCCTTTTCCTTCCTTTCTTCTTCTTCTCTTCTTCTCCTTCCTCCCCTTCTTCTCCCCGACGTCACCCACACCCTCTCCTCTGTTTCGTCTGCAGGAAACAGAGGTATCACAACCTCTTCCCCTGCTTCCTCTTCCTCTTCTCTTCCTCTTCTTCTTCTTCTCCTCTTCGAACGCCCCACACCTCTCCTCTGTTTCCACCTGCAGGAAACAGAGGTGCTGCAGCCCTAGCTGCTGCCACCTCTCGCTCCTCTCCCTCTTCCCTCTCTTTTCCCTCTTCTTCTCCTCTTCCCTTTTCCTCCCCAACCCCACACACCTCCTCGCTGCAGCCTTGCCGCAGCTATCCTCTTCTCTTCTTCTTCTTCTTCTTCTTCTCTTCTCCCTCTTCTTCCTCTCTTCTTCTCCCCACGCCCCACAGCTTCTCGCTGCAGCCCTCGCTGCAGCCACCTCCTCTTCTTCTTCTTCTCCTTCTTCTTCTTCTCTTCTCCCTCTTCTTCCTCTCTTCTTCTACCACTCTCCTTCTTGTCCTCACGCCCCACCGCTCTCTCTGTTTCTGGAAGAAACAGAGTGCGTGGGAGGCGGTGGGATAATACCGAATTTTCGGTTTTCCCTTTTTTTTTCTTTTTTGCAACTTAGCAGTTTAATCCTTGTAATTTCTATATTTACATATAGGTCCTCCAATTTACATATAAATCTTTATTAATAATTTTTTAAAAGCGAGGGATATTACACTCTCCCCTCCTTAAAAGAAAATTTAGTCCTCTAAATTGATCATAGCTCAATCGATGAAAAGATGAGGATTATGATATCTCTATTTCCTCCTCCTACTCTTAAATAGTTTCATCAATACAATACAATTACATAATTATCCACGAGCGACCGAAATATTCTCCTCCTTGATCCTCAATAGACGATAACCCGACCTTCAATCAATTTCTAAAAGTACTTGCGCACCCTACAGTTAATCAAGCAAGTCGTTACTTCAGGAAATACTCATTTTTTATGATCACCTGATTCAATTGTCTATAATCGTTACAAAGCCTCAATGTTCCATACATCTTTTTAACTAACACCGGAGCACCCCATGATGAAATATTAAGCCAAATAAAATCCTCATTTAATAATCCTTGTAGTTGCTTTTCCAATTCCACTTACTCAAATGATATCTTTCTGTAGAGAGGCTTAGATATTGGGATTGTCCCAAGGACAAAATCAAAAGCAAGATCACATTTGGAGATAATCCAAACAAGTCATCCTGGGATACATTAGGCAAGGAGATAAATAATGTCTAATACTCTCAAAATAAAAGATCGACTGATCAAATATGCAAAAAGTGATCATTTGTTATATACCAATCCATACTGATATGATAAGAAGATAGCCAATGCATACCAAGTATAATATCATAACTCCAAATCTCTAGGAGAACTAAATCAGCAAAAGTTCAAGTTCTCCAACAAAAATCAGACAAGAGGACCAGATTCAAGTTCGTTATCAAAGAATCTCCAATGATTGTACTTACATATATCACATAATACAGTGGTCTAGGTTGAATACCCAAGTGATAGGCAACATGTTACGAATCAAATCGTAGATAGAACCCATGTTCAAACAAATATTTGCATTCTTTCATAAACATGCATAATACCTTCGACCACTAATTCAGAAGTCTTAGAATCATATTCAGTGATAGCATACACTCTGACATGGGCTGATGATTTAGGAGGCAGTGACTCTTTCTTCTTGTTCAAAGGGCAAACTTTTATTTTATGATCTAACTTTCTACAAGCAAAATAGACTCCAATCACCCGAAAACACAAACTTGTTTCATAATTTAACTTGTAATTCACACATGATTGAGTCTTTTGTGATGACTTCCCATTTCAAATCCAAATATCTTGACCCTCTTGTTATCACTTTCTGATTCATTTCCAATCATATTTTTATTGGTAACTTGTCCTTATCATTCTTGCCACATATCTCCAAAAATTCTTTTCATTGTTGCCAATAATAATCAGCCTCTACTTCCAATATAACGTGGCAAAAGAAATCTTTCGAGTATCAAAACAAT
>NW_027021279.1:190727-210727 GCF_036884655.1 Musa acuminata AAA Group | reverse complement strand
GTTCAATTCTATCCCTTAGCAGCTCCATTCTTATACAACCCAGTGGAATTCTTATTACCTTCCTGAGAGCTCCCAAAAACAGGACTCAAAAGAAGGAGTGCAATTCTGATCAAGTGGTTTCGGTCCTCAGGCCGTTGATTGGTGTTTCAGTCTGCCTATGCCCTGTTTCAGGCTGGTTGTTAGTTGTTGCAGGCTTGTCCTTGCCAGCTCCATTCCTTCCCTAGGGCTTCTATCTTTCTCAACATTCTCCTATATGAAGTTCCATTGGGTTTCATATACTGTGTCGGTATAGCGTCAAGATAACTCGTTTATCACCTGTTTTTCAGGGGACTTAAGTGATTCTTAAAGTGTTGAGTCCACTCTCTTTCCATTCTTATTGTATGCCGACCTCAACTCTTTATTGAAGATTCTACCAAGCCGACCTAAACTACGGCTCTGTCAACTAACAACTCCTGGGCTATCCGAACTCAACTCACTCCTTACTTCTAACTCATAACTACTAACTTCCTTCCTAGCCTAGTAGTGGGCTGACTCCTTACTTCGGGCTTACTACTAACTACTTACTTCGGGCTGACTCCTAGACTACTAATACTGTTAGGGCTCTGGACTACTCTCCTATTTTATTAACTCTTTCACTCCCTAGTTATGAACTCCCTTCCCTGAGACCGAGTAGGAAGTAAAAGAATCAAACTAGTTGTCGACATCTCACTCTGGCTCTGGCTCAGCTTCCTCTCCTCTCTTAACCAACCCGAGTTATCGTTCTCTTTCTGTCCTTTAAGAATGGAGTTGA
Source organism: Musa acuminata AAA Group (assembly GCF_036884655.1). Taxonomy (NCBI): domain Eukaryota; kingdom Viridiplantae; phylum Streptophyta; class Magnoliopsida; order Zingiberales; family Musaceae; genus Musa; species Musa acuminata. The sequence goes on along the minus strand of NW_027021279.1, from coordinate 209,937 downwards.
CTTACCGCTACTCCGATACATCTACTAGTCCCAGTTATGGCTCTGTACTTTTTACTACTCTACTGGTTGGGGAGAAATTAATAGTAAGGGCCCTTCTTTCAAGTCCAGTGTTCGCCCTAGAGGAGAATAGATACCCTGACCTACTAGTTGGTGCTTTAAGGCTGCGCCTTTATAGTAAGTTCTAGTTCCATTCTGTAGCTACCGAGCTTGACTCTAACTTAACGACTAGCTCACCTCTTAGTTCCATGCTCACTTGCTTCATTCTTATACCGAGCACATAGCTAGTCTCTAACAACAACAGGAACAGGAACTCTCTACTTGAATCCTAAACTACCCTTTCTTTCCTTCCCGAAGCAAAGCCTTCTATTTACGGGTTTCATTCTGAGTCTTATACTTCTACTAGACACAACCTAGTTTCTCCTATTGCTGCTACTAATACTGTTAGGGCTCTTGACGACTCTACTACTACTATTGCTACAAAGACAGATGCTACTGCCCCTAATACTGATGCAACTGGGGATGAACCTAGAAGTCAAACACCTGACCTATCTACTACTACTAATAAGGCATCTACTAATCAGATACTAAAACTAAGGGACCGGTCTTCAACTCTGACCCGAACTAACTCTGTCACTACTGCCCTCCATACTATAGTTCGATTGTTAGACTTACTTTACTTGAAACAAAATGGGGCTTTATGAGCTTTAGTCTTCCCTTCCCGGCTACCAGCCTACCTCTCTTTGCTTGAAACCTAAAACTCCTTTTTCTTATTATTTACTCGGAGCTTTGCCCTGCCACTACTGGCTTCAATACTTTATCTTATTCTAAGTTTATATGAATTAGGGCCTGGCACTCCCTTATTGCATTCTATCTATCCTCGCGTAGAGCCTTGCTTGTTAGTGTTCGAGTCTACCTATCAATACCAAAAGTGCTTGTTCTTCCATTAGCCAATAGTCGTTTCATAGTCTATATCCCCCAAATATAGTTAAGCTTAAGAGAAGATTCTATTTATATTTCAATACGGGCTCAATTACATCGATACTCGACTTACAGTTAAATGATAGTAGGAGTAAAGGAAGCAATCCAGTCAGTGTGAGAGAGAGAAAGAAGCAACATGTGTTTTCCCCTGAAAATGTCTATGCTAGTAGGGCTATCTATACTTATTTTGAGGATATTATGTACTAACAAAGCTGTAGTACAAGAATCATCATTAAGAAGATGCCTTTGCTATTGATTCAAAATGAACCTAAGAAGCTGGCAACCATCCTATGCCAACTATTGGAATTCTCCTCTGATCTTTCCTCTGATCGAGTAGACCGAAAGGCTCCCAAAAACAGGACTTATAGTAATTAATTTGATTCCACGGATTTGAAACAAGAGCTAGGTATGCCTATGTTCTTAGGAGAATATTCATTCACTATCTCATCACTTATTGGGTTTTCTGGGGAATGACATGAGGATGGATGGAGCGGACCTTTAGCGACAGCGAGCACATAACTAGGTGAAATCGGGACTTGGCAAATTACTTAAGGGCACATCTATTACTATCTCTGTCTTTGTAGCAGTGTCTTGGCGATGCGAAATAATGTGTTTTAGCCTAACATCTTTACCCTATTGCTCATCCACCGGAATTAGAACTTTCCCCCTAGTGAGTAGAATTATGTGGACAGGCTGGATTGGGGCAGAAAAGAAACTAGAACGCATCTTCTTTTGTTTGATAGCAAAATATGATATTGAAAACAGCCCTATGGGCAAAAAGGTGATCTCTAACTATAAGAAATGGGGCTCCCTTTGGGCAGTTTAGACCCCTGTGGAGTCTGGTTTATTTCCCCAGTGTAGTCCGGTTTCTTTAATAATATAATATATATTTCTAGCTATTTTCCCTACTGTGTCTGTACTGATTGGGTACTGGAAAAAGAGATCGACTTTTTCATATTTCTTGGATTTGATTCCAAGTCAGTAAACAAGCCGACCCCTTGTATAAGAGTGGCACAAGGCTCTATTTGTTTGATAGGTAATAGGCACCCCTGCCCCCAACTCTCCTTGAAGACGAACGGGTATTGTACTCCCCGGGAGCAACTCTTTCATGGAAATATGACTGGATTTCTCGCCTAGTAAGATATGCCACTTCCTTACCGTTAGCGCACTTAGTCTTGTTGGGCTGTGGGACTGAACTGTCTTTATCTGAATCATTAATTCTATCTTTTACTTGCGCCGAGGAAACAATTACTTCTTTTCTGCTTTTTTTTCATTTGATCATTTCCGGGGACTCCTGCCGCGTAACATGGCGTAGTTACTTGGCCCAGGTCAGTTAACTACCCGAGTCACTTCATTCTAGCCTAGTAACTTCATTAAACAAGTCAGTCAACAACACTAACAAGCAAGTCTGTTTACCACCCTAACAAGAAAGTAAGGTGCTGAAAGCCCCCAAGAATAGGGTGCAAAGTGAATGATTTCGCATATTGAGAAGTGTTATAGCAAATATGACATGACGCACCCCCTTTGGGACCTAGAAATGAATTATAAACCCTTTCTTGATGGTTCCACAGAGGCAGTTGACCCCCCAGCTCCCGTTCATAAGTAGGAATTCCACTCAAAAGTCTCTTTGACACCACCCTATAACTATGGGCAAGAAGGCAGGTTAGCTAGTCAATTGAAGGAAGAATTCCACTATCCCTGCACCACTAAGTAAGTCAGCAACACTACCTGAGTAAGTCCACCCTTAACTAAGCAAAACGGCACCTCTATCCGATACAAGACAAGAAGAACAGAAATGCATGAAACAACAAATCTCTATCCTAAGCTTTCAAAAAGGAGGGCTTGTTGAAGCACCTTATCTTTATGACTTTCGTTTGTCGGGTTTCGCTTACCAGAGAGCTCCTGCCGCGCAACTTACGTAGTTGCTTGCCTGGGTTTCGCTTACTATTTAGGAGTGAAATGTTCAAAACAGGGTGTCGGGATTCACTTACTATTTTGTCGTGGAAGAACAGCTCCTGCCGCTACACTTACGTAGTTACTTGGCCCTTTTTAGCGAGTAATCTTCTGGTTTTTTTATGATTTATAATTGATCGTTTTCTAAGGTGAGAAACATAAGCCTACCTGACCCCTTAACTAGGCAATAGGAACCCCGAATCAACATCTTGAGTTTGAGCACCCTAGCACTACTGTTCACCAAAACCCAGGAAAAAAGGCAGCACTGGCATTTTACCTACTAGAGCTCCCCAATTGACTTCTTTTTTAAGAAACCCGGGGCCAAGCGTATACTAACGTAGCGCGGTAGGAGCGGTTCGTAGCAAAGCCATTTCCGCTAATAATCTTAATTATTCCAATTCCTGTTCGATGGGTTGATACCATCATTCTTATCACTTAGGGCTTACTAGCTACTAACTTCGGGCTTACTCAACACTAGTAACAGACTGAGGGGAATCGGTAGGCAAGTAAAGGGAATCGGTGGCACTAGCACGAGCTCTGTAAACAAATACTTCTTGAAACAAGCAAGCCCAGTACAGTAGTAGTAGAATTCGAAGTCAGACCGAAGAATGGAACCGACCGGACTCAGGCTTACTCTCCCCGGACTCAGGCTTGGAAGCACCGGTTTGATTCTAAGATTGACCGGACTATACCACATGTGACTAATTCTGTGACTCACCGGTTGAAGACAGATACCCTCGCTACCCAGCTGAAGTCTTGAAACAGATACCCGAGCTACCTAGCATCGGACTTAGAAGCATCAGTATCAGCCTTGGAAACAGTGGTTTTAGTCTTACCAGCAATAGCATCAGTCTTACTAGCGACATACCCATACTAGCTACTAGACCTTAGCGACCAATACAGAGAATCAATAGACACCACATCAGTCTTGGCAGCCACCGTATCAGCCTGAGTGACACTGGTTATAGACCTTAGTAATCAATACCAATACCAATACCAGTAGTACAAATACCTAGCATCCGGAGACACCGCTTCAGGCTTGTTGTTAGTGATTTGGTTCTTTAACTCACTTGTCTTATTCTTAGACTCTGCAGGGGAAACTGCAACATTGTCTCGGTATTCAACACAACAAGAGCAGTTCATTCAGCATCTGTATTCATAGCCTGGAGTGCAATTCTTTACTTCAAGTGGAGACTAACTCGAACAGGGGCAAGCTACTACTATACTACAGACCAAGCAACGAGGCAAGGGCAAGGGCCAGGGAGGAAAGATCAGACGTCATGAGTGAACCTCGATACTATAAGGGCCCGACCTCTAATCTAATGTTTGAGCACCCGAAACAAGAACACCTAGAGCTACCTGGCAAAGAAATATGTATTTACCCCGACCCGACCTCAGTTAGAGATTAGTAACAAGTTCTTGTGATTCTATACCTCTGGCTCTCTATCTGCTTTCTTTGAGTTTGGCCCACCCTTCATTCTATCTGAATATAGTGATGAGGTTTTCTTTGTTTAATATATGTTTGGCGTCGGCTCGCTCCTTTCCGATAGTGATATAGTGGTGGTATAAAGCATTCTTCCCTCGTTCCTTTCTTCACCCTTAATGTGCCAGGTTTTACTACTATATTCTTATGGGTAATCAAGCATTCTTCCTTTTTGGATACGAAATCCATGCAACTATAAACACTTATTTCCATCCAGCAACCATCCGACTATCAAACACTTCTTTCCATCCATCTCTAATCTATATCGCCTGCTCCAATCTACATCGTTATATCCTTATCGTTATCTAAATCGTTCCATCTTTCTCGTTATCAAACACTTACTTCCATCCTTGCTCTAATCTCGCTCTAATCCCAATAATAGGAAAACAGCTCCCTTTATTCCGTTCTATCTATATCATTATCAAACACTTTATTTGCATCCATCTCTAATCTCAATAATAGTAAAACAGCTCCCTTAACTCCCCTAACAGGTATTTCGTACCTACCCTAGCCTCTAGCCTAGTAACAGACTGAGGGTAATCGGTAGGAAAGCTACTTATACTATAGCTGTGCGGGCAATCGGTAGGCTTACTCCTTACTTACTCTTTACTCCTTACTTACTCTATAGTCTCTCGGGGAATCGGTGGGATTACTCAATAGTCTATCAGGCTTACTACTAGACTACAACTACGGAGTTTTATTCTGATCTTAGTAGATCTATAGCACAGGTTTGATTCTGTCACCTCTTAGTTTCATTCACCAAGCAACTACTAATGTTGCGCGGTAGCGAGTTAAATGCCAACTAGCTCACCTCTGTAACTCCCTTGTCTCAGTCTTACACTCACTAGGTCGATTCTTGCTGGTATTGGTTGAAGCCTTACACCGATTAGCCCCATTCTCACCTTCCTTGCTTTCAGTCACCAAGGCACGGATAGGCAAGCAACGGCTACGCCGTTGTGCGGCAGTAAGACAAATAGGAAGTTATAAACAGTTATAGCTAGTTATGTGTTCGGTGACGCGGTAGCGAGTTAAGGATACACAGGTTTGGTTCTGAGTAGGAGTCGTTTTAGGCTTGCACTCCCTGGGTTCAGTCTGTCTAGCACGGGTTTAAGCCTTACAGTTAGTGGTTTTACTCTGTGATGCAGTGGTATCAGTCTGGTAGTGAGTAGCTTGATTCTTCCTTTCCTACTTTCTTGTTGAAGACCTAGTTTCATAAGTTCACCTATATAAAGAAGAGAGAAAATGCACCTATGGACAAGTAACTACTAATGTTACGCGGCAGTGCAGTGCTACTGTGTCTGTACTGAGTTAGTATATGATAAATCAAACGAGTTTTTCACATATTTTCCTATTTTCTAATTTGATAATTTCTTTTCTTTTCTTCCAATAGTGGTGTCTTGGCTCTTAGCTTTTAGTGAACCTCGGCCCCACCAAGTAAGTCAACAAAGTCAGTAAACTAGCCTATCGCCAACTGCAGGCTCCCCTCTGTCAACTACTACGGGCTCAGTCACTCAACCAATGCTATGAAAAAGCAAGTCTAGCTTCTGTACTTGAGAACTGGAACTGTCAACTCTATTTCCATTCTTATTGTATGCCTAAATCGACTCCCTTACCTGTCAACTGGACAACTACTTGTAAACTTAAGATCAAACAAGGGATGAAACTCCTAATGAAGGGCTCGGTATTCAACTCCAACAGGACTACCTGGCCTGACATCTCCTTCTTACTTAATAGCTTCCCGAGCCGACCTAAACTCTAACTCTTCACTCTGTCTCTTTGAACTAAGTTATATCTTTCTTCCCTGGCTAGGCAAGTGATTCTGTTTCAGGGCATCTCGCTTCACTTCATAAGTGGCTTAATTCTTCCCTTCCCTTCCTTCTTATAGCCTCTTCTCTTGCTGGTTCCAGTCCACTCTCTTCTTTAGTTCACTACCTGGCTCCCTCTTTTCCTGGGTAAACTAATCCAGTTATTGCTCTGTACTACTCTACTATACCTCTAGCTAGGCAAGGGAACTAGACTTAACTAGTCACTCAGGGAATCGGTGAGTTCCATTGGGGAATCGGTGGTATAGTAACTGACTTCAACAAGCCAGTAGTAGGGAGAAACCTTAGCAACAGTCGTTTTATTCCCCTAGCAACATTAGCAACAATGGATTGATTTCTTCCCTGCCCGCAACGCCGACACTCGGAATCACCCTAACCTTGAGAACTGCTTCTGTTGCACTTGTTTGGTAACTATCCCTATGGGTAGCGAGGGTTGTCAGTGGGGAATCAATCTAGGAATTCAATAAGTGGGCGAGGGGCGGATCAGAGAGTGCAGTCGAGTTGGGGGCTTACTTCTCACTTTTCTGTATTCCGAGTTTAGAGTCGCTTGGCCTTCCACTCCCTAGGTTGATTCTGGTTTCTTTAATAAGAAGAGATATTTTGATCACTGTTTTTCCCTTCTATGTCTGTACTGATTTAGTAGATAGGAAATCTCTCCACTTTTCTGGATTATTTTCATTTTGATCAAATTTATTCATCCCACATTTCTTCCAAATCGATTCATCCCATTCTATTCTTAAGCCCACACTATTCTTTAGTTCACTACCGGTAAGTCAACTAACTACTTAAGAAGGAAACTACTAGCCCGAGACTTCTTATATAGGCCCGACCTCTATACCACTACTAAGAAGAATAAGGGATCTACTAACAGGTCTGAAACTCCGGAACTAATACAAGGACCGGTCTTCATGAAAACTTCTACTAGCAATCCGTAAAGGTAGGCTCACTTCAACAGATCTAGTACTAAAGGTATTAATTCTAAGATGTCAACAAATACTTCCTCTCTTATGGCTACTACTACAGATGCAACAGGACCACTGACTTAAGGCTTACTACAAACAAGTTCCACTCTATCTTCTCTGGCAACTAGCAACAAATACTGATTAAACAAGGGATGAAACTCTAGCACCGACCTAAACTATTGCTCTGTACTCTTTACTACTCCGACTACTATACTGGTTGGGGATGAAACTCATAAACTACAGGCTAGGCTCTTGCAACTCGGTCTTCAACAATCACTCGAACAGTATCTTTTCACTCTTGCTTGGCTCGGGGCTCCAAAAAACATATATTGTAAGAACTTTGTTATATCTATTACTGTTGCTACCGCACTCAGTCTTGCGCCTGAGCTTGGTCGCAACATTAGAAGTTGCTTGGCCCTCTGTAAACTAATACTTTTCTTGCTCCTCTGTTGCTACTAGACCTCTGGCAACTGGCTACAAATCATTGAACCCAGCTTTCCTGGCAATAAGAGTAGAATCCCTAGTTAAACCCGTTAGTCTACTCTACCACTCTATTCTTTAGTAAAGGACCGGTAAGTCAACTCCATTCTTATTGTCTGCCGATCTCGACTCTGGCTCTTCAAACAAGAACTATTCTCTTTCTTGCAACTATGCCTCAGGCTCATCTAATCTCTTTTCACTCAGGCTAATCTACCTATGGCTCATCCAACTCGGGCTACTAATAAGGGTCGATGTAATTGAGCTGGGGATTCAACCAGAACAGGACCTTATAGTAATTCGGCAGCACCAACACGCCTCACCTCGAACAAGAACAGCAGCTGTCAACTAAACCTCGACTCTGGACTCCCTTACCTACCTCGACTCTTCTCTGAAACTACTGAGGTGCACTCTGATGCCTACTTGTTTGATTCTGAGTTTACTAGATATAGCCTGTAACTACCACATTGAAGCCTGTGACTCCCTAGCAGCCTCTAACACCCCAGCTTAAGTCTCGGTAGCCGCCCCACTGGTTGAAGCCTTAGTAACAATAGCTTCAGTCTGAGAAGCACCAGTATAAGTCTTACCAGCACTAGTTCCATTCTTATGTTATAAGGAGTTCAATTCTAAGTGTTATACCCGCAAGCCTTCTCTTCAGTCGTTGCTTTCTTTGACTAATGATTGGTAGGCTTACTTGCACTGGTTTAAGTCCGTAACTCCCTAGGTTCAGCCTGAGTGGGCACTGTTTGGTTCTTTGTCGAGTGAGCTCTATTCTTTGATTCATGGGTTTCAGGCTGTTCCTCACTACCGTCATTCTGATTGTCAGTGGTTGTAGGCTTGGTGGTACCGGTATCAGCCTTAGATGCACTAGCTCCATCCTATGTCTTACGGGTTTCAATCTTGTCCTTGCCAGCTCCGTTCTGTGACTCACCGGTTGAAGCCTGTAACTACTTAGGGATAGTCTGATTGGGTACTGTTTGGTTCTTGCTGGCGCCAGTATCAGGCTTGTGGACAGTGTGCTTGGTTCTGTGCCTCCTGAGTGCAATTCTGATCTTGTTAGGTAATGCCTCAGGCTTGTTGTTAGTGCTTTCAGGCTGAGGAGCACCAGTATCAGCCTGAGTATACGCAGCTTCAGTCTCAGTGACACCGGTTCAAGCCTTAGCAACAGTGGTTATAGCCACCAAGGCACTGCTAATGTGACGCGGTAGCGAGCCCTCAGTGGTTAGAGACCCCAACTCCCAAGCTTCAGTCCAATACCTAGCATCAGCAGCACCAGTATCATTCCCTAGCAGCCGTGGTTGTAGACCTTAACTACCAAGCATCAGTATCAGGCTTGGAAGCTCAGGTTGAAGTCTTGCTCGCCCTTGTTTGAGTCTGTTGGTGCAGTGTTTGATTCTTACACTCCCGGATAGCCTTTGACTACCTCGTTTAAGTCTTACCAGCAATAGCATCAGTCTGAGTACCCTGGCCTGGCTTCAAGGCTTCTCTTTGACTCACTCGTTCCAGTCTATCCCTTTCTGGTTTCATATACAAAGTGATATAGATTTTCCCCTACTATTTTCCTACTGAATTAGTATAAGCAAATGCTCTCGACTTTTCTTCTTTATTAGCTATTCCTAAGGTGTTAAGTCTACTCACCACTCCTGAAATTCAGTATGTAGGTTTTCTACCTTAATTCTTTTCCTCTGTTTGATAGCTTTCCTTCCGTAGTTACTTGGCCCTTTTTAGTGATGACTTAGCCCTTATTCTTGGTCAATTCCATTCTATTCCTCTGTAGTTACCTGGCGTCTACAGAAGCTTCGGTTGCTCTGTCATACCTAGCTCTACCGAGGAAGCAGTAAGGAGTGAGTTCCAAAGTCCACTACCCTAGCATCACAAGCAAGAAAGTAAGGAGCACTACCATAAAGAGAGTCCTACTTATGGACTACGCCGTTCAATTATGACTTGCGGAATTCTTATCCGAGTAAAGTAAACTCACCACTCCTGTTCGATAGGTTGATACCGGAATGATTCCCACTCCTCGAACGATACCGATACCTTTCCCTAACTAGCAAGTAAGTCAACCTGACTAACAAGTATTTCGTACCTACCTTACCCCACAAAGTCAGTAAACAAGTAATTCCACTCATAAACAAAGAATAGGGGTAATCGGGGCCTTCTATAGCATCTTTATCTGTTTGATGGGAAATGACCTATTAAATAGACTTATCGGCAGTAGAAGTTCATTTGAGACTAGAAGATTTATGGTTCCTTCCTTTCTTACCCAAGTCCAGTGTCCGCCAAGTCCTGTGTTCGGCAACCGCTGTCAACAAGCCTGAAGTTCTAGCTGGGTCGCTCAGAATGCAACTAACTAGTCAAAGAACGAAGCTCGATCCAATCAGACGGAAACCCCTTATTAGAATTCCGTTCAAGACTTCAACCAGGCAGTTCAAGAATGCAACTAAGCGGTAAGGAAGCTGGTCTTCAACTCACTCGTCAAAGAATGCAACTGCTATTACCAATTCTGACCTTTCCCACCGATTGCCCGCATCCAGTACTTGTTTAAGTATAGTAAGCCTACCGATTGCCCGCATCTGTTACTGATGCTAGTGCTGCTAGGTATGTAGAGCTCTAGTATGGGACTGGCTACTAGTGCTTAAGACGGATCTAAGGTAGTTACAGACTGGTGCGCGGTGTCTACTCAGACTGATGCTTGGGTACACTGTTTCCGGATCATCAACAAGTTTTGTTCGGGCGCTAAGAGAAAGAGGTTGGCTTTGGGGACTAGTACTTATGAAGCTAATGTAGTCAAGTAGAAAGAAGGGGTTTCACCTCGTACTAACTTTGTTGGCGAGCTGGCAAATGGATTCTGTTCATTCTGTTGATACATAAGTATCTGTTCATTCTGTTAATACATAAGTCTTAGGTTAAATACCAGAGTTGACTAGTGTAGTGAACTTTTGAACTCACTCTTACTGTTGCGACTATCTGATTGCCCAAACTAGTAGTAGTCCTGCTCGAGTTGCATCCCCTGTTTCCCTTGTTTCATCCCTTGTTAAAGCCTATGTTCCAGTTGTTGGCAAAGGTGAACCTGCTACTTCAGAAGCGGTTGAAAGATCTTACTTAGTTGGAAAGAAGTATTTGTAGTAGTCCTTAATCAGTAGTAGTAGACTCCCCACTCATAAGGAGTTTAATCCCCTGTTACTGTTCTTGTGTGAGTTCCATCCCCTGTATCATCTGTGTTTGTAGTATTAGTTTACATAGGTAGATTAGAGCCCAGTTCCTATTCGAGTTATAGTGGAATACCGGTAGTACTATTCTGGTTCTCAAGTAAGGTCTAGGTAGGCGAGGGAACCCAGTTGTGAATCAGTATTAGTGGGACAAGTAGTAGTCCTGTTCTGGTTCTCAAGTAAGTGTAAGGCTATGAAGTGAGAATGCAACTCATCAGTATAAGCCTTAAAGCACCAAGTAGCAGCTTGTCTCTTTTGTAAATCATAAAGTAGAGACCAAACCACAGCTCTAAGACAACTAAGTAGTGAAAGGAAGAATTGCACTCATAAGTCACAGGCCAAGCAACTAAGTAAGACTAAGGGCGCTCTTATTGTAAGTTCATGAAATAGTAAGTTCTACCAGTGAGAGCCAAGTCCTGTGTTCGCCATCCTACCAGAGCCTCGTATAGGAATTCAACAAGTCAGAGTGAAACACCTGAGTAGCAGTAAAGAGCAGCTGGTGGAATTATTAAGAATGGAATGAGTTTACTTATAGTACTTTACTAGAGCAAGAAACAACTTAATGGTAAGGCTCGGAGTCAGAGTAATCAGGAAGAGAAGAATTAGTTGCCCTTATATTAAGTAGGAGAGAGAGGCGAATGAAGTGAACAGAGCCTAGCCTGTTGTTGGCGAGTGGAATACCGATCCAGTTATAGTTCCTGTTGCATCCCGAGTGGCATCTGTGTTTGTAGTAGTTACTCGGCAGGAGCCCCGGACCGCTCCCTTGTATCCAATTCGAATCTCTGAGTTTCAGACCAGAGAACATATAAGGTTGCAGACCAGAAAACATATGAGCTAGTTAAGTTATCGGGCCAAGCTATTACTGTTCAAAGAGCCAGAGGTATTCTTATTCTATAGGAGAAGAGCCTGAGTTAGATGAGCCTGAGTTCACAGAGCCGAGGTCAAGTATCAAGTTGAGTTTCAAGTCCAGTTAGTACGGATATTACTGAGGTAACTTATTAACTTCACTTATGAGCCTGAGGTGAGGAAAGGCCAAGCAACGACTAGTGTGTAGCGGCAGTCCCCTTACTGTTCTCTTATATAAGTCTGTTAGTGCTTCAGAAGCTAGTCCTTCTTTTGGTGTTCTTGTTTCGGGTGCTCAAACTCAAGATGTGGGTTCGGGTGTTTGACTTGAATCTGTCTTTGTTGGGTCCTAAGGGGAAGTTAAGGGAATTAGGTGACAGAGTATGGGTAGGTTCGGGTGCTTCAAGCCTACCTTTGTATACGAGCTCTAAGACTAATAGTTGTAGTGCCCTCTCTAACATAGGAATCAGAATAAGCAAACTATGTAGTAGAAAGAAGACAACAACTCAGAAGTCAGAACTCACTACTGAAACACATAATCAGAATGAACTCTTTCTTGAAAACCCAGTGCTCTCAGGCAGGAAAGGAAAACTGGAAAGTTAGTTCTCTCAGGCAGGAGAAGAAAACTGGAATCACTCCTATAAAGGAAGAATGAAAATGTGCCTAGGGAATAAAGCCTTGGGTACGTGCTCCTTCCCGCCAAACCCCAGTGGTGGTCTTCGAGTGAAACTAAATGAAACTAAGTGGTCTTCAATTCGGGTCTAAAGCTGGAGCGCTACCCGGTTGTTCATTTCATTATGAAATTCAGTATTCCATTAACTTATTCTAATACAATAATGAATTAACTTATATTAGCATGTGTTCTCGTAGAGTAATTCCAGTAAGACAAAATAGCATATAAAATAACTTATTATACTATCATAGAATAATGAATAATGTTTTAACAAGCCAATCAATCCAGTAAAGCACCCGAAACTTATAATAGAGGGCCTCGTGTTGAATTAAAGAGCACAGAGTACTAGGGTAATGACCCACATACATACAATGGAATAGGCAATAGAATAGGGGCAAGGAATTCGGTGAGAGACACCCCATCAGACGGAAGGACCCATACAAAGAGATATTCTAAATCCAATTCAAAGAAAAACAAGGGTCGATTACATTGAGCTACAATTACTCTTAAGCAAATACTGGGCAATATCATATAATATAACACATTCTCCAGCAGCTACTATAAGATAACACATTCTAATAGACTATAATGGATGTTTGAACAAGCCAATGCTCTAAAGTCGAGTTCGGAAGTAATATATGCTATTCTTGTTGGGGTCGGTAAAAGGTATGCTCTGTCTATGTATGGAATATGTGGGGGTCATATTTATACACTTATATTATATACAGACTCTGACTTGAGCTCTGAATCAGGCGTTCAAGCAGGGTTCAGCTACAGCAACAGGGCCAAGTCACTACTAGACAAGACGGCAAGCATCGGCATACAATCTGTTTTCATGAGGCCAACAACTTGACTTAGCCATTCTTCGGATCAAACACCCCTTCTCCTGCCGAAGTGCCAAACTACGGGAACTGGTTTTACCTCACTCCGCTCGCCCACCATGGAGTTCTGAATGAAGCTCTTTCCCGCGCAGGCAATAGCACTACATTGTCCCCAGCTTATCAATTCCAACAAGAATAGGTAACTTTGCTGAGCGGAACAAACGAATGAATGGGTAAAAGCTCTCGCCTTACCGGGGTAAAGAAGGGTCTCCGCATTTGAAACTCAACCCCTCGGACCACATTCCTTCCATACCCATAGGACCAAGGGCTCGTACCAACCTAACTCTTTTAAGACACCGGGCTCTTCACGAAAACAGAGCAAAGGTGCTCCTTAACAACCTGAGCCACATCCGCCCATGGTGGGCAATCCCATCAGTTCTCAGTTCTTTGGATTCAATTCTATCCAAAAGAAAGGGCCCAGGTAGCCTAACAAATGTGTCTTCCACTATCTTATATAATTCAAAACCACGGTAACTTCCACTTGCCTAGCTGATAAAACCACTGTCTCAGTAGCTTCCTCTGGAACAGCAGCGTATAAAACAAATAATAAACAAAGATGTGAGAGCTTGATATACCTAAGCTAAGGGTTCTCGTCACAATGATTAGATTTCTTTTCAAGCAAGAGTAATTCATTCCTTTTCGATAAACAAAAGTAGGCCGTTTTTAGTAAAGTAATATAGAGTTATACAATTTGAGTAATATAGAGTTATACAAATAAGAGTGTCATTCCTTTCGAGAAAATGCCCATCACGCCTCTGCTCTGACAGTCCCTTCATGCACTGATTCCCGCCAAGCACTCGTGGTGGAGAGTCGCGTGCCACTCACTGTGGTTGCATCCGAGTTTGTGGTGGAACCTCGCGTCCCTGCGCCTCACTCATAAGGTAAGGTAAGGGCTGAAGAGGGGCTCGATGAGGAAGATCTACTTCTAATGAGCCTGTGTCAGTGGTTGGATTCTCTAACTACATAGCTGCAGGCTTGGAAGCGCCAGTAGCAGCCTTGGAAGCACCGGTTGGAGCCTTAGATGCTCAGATCATCTCTTTGAACTCTAGCTCATCTCCTATAAGAATGGAGTTGACTTACCGCTACTAAGCAGGGGAACTACAAGAACCATTCTTATTTCAACAAGCAAGCCCAGTAGTAGTAGAATTCTTTGTAGACTCGGTTGACGAAACCCGTGTTTTTGGGCAGCAACCAAGAGAGCTCCTGCCGCTACACTTACTATGTTACTTGGCTCATTGCAATTCAGGACTTCCGTACTTATAGCTTAGCTTCCTGGCCTATCCCTCTGGCGCATCTCAACAAGCTGCTTTCTCCTCTACCTAATTGGCTGCCTCAGCTACTGATTCCACAGGTGCTGAAAGCCTTTAAATAGAAAGGAAAGAAGAATCGAATTGGATTTGAAAACATAGGTGCCGAACACTAGACTTGTGATGATCTCGTAAACCTCACTCACCCTGCTTTGCTTCTTTATTAAGATGAAATAAGGGATGAAACTATAACAGTACATTACTTGCACCTGACCCGACCTCTCTAGCCCGAACGCAACTTATCTTGCCGACCTCAGTTAGAGATTAGTAACAAGTGATTGTGATTCTATACCTCTGGCTCTCTATCTGCTTTCTGTGAGTTTGTAGTAGTGGATTGGCCCATCTAAATTCTATCTTATAATATAATAAGACTATATAACTGATGAAACTCCCCTTTCTGAAGCACCCAAAGAAACGAATAATATTATTTAAAAGGAGCTACAGCACCAAACTGTTATTTTGTTATGAATTAGAGCACCAAACTGTTATTTTGTTATGAATTAGTCCTGGCAACTACTAGACAAGTTGAACTCCTAACTAAACAAGTTGAACTCCTAACTCAGGTATTTCACTAACCAAGCTACGACTTTCATTCAACAAGAACAGAAAGAGTACACGCAACTGGATCGGATACAGATGAACTTCCTGCTTCAAAGCCTATAACTAAGCACTTAGTATATGCTTGGCCTCACTACTTACAATAACAGTACTGGCAACCGAAACAAGACTGGAAGACTAAACTAGGGATGCAACCAGAACAGAAAGATACTTGTCACGGGGCTCCTGCCGCTACACACTTAGTGGTGACTTGGTCAATTGAAAACATTCCTTCCAATTCCCATTCGAAATCTTATCTTCATATATGAGAAAAGTAGAGCATAAACATCTTCATATATGAGAAAAGTAGAGCATAAACAGAATGGCAGAAAAGAGGCGAGGCGCCGAACCGACCTAAACAAATAAAGAATCCAACAAGGCAGTAACAGAACGAGACCACCCTACCCTAGCCTCTAGCCTAGTAACTTCATTAAACAAGTAAGCCTACCCATGCCTATGAAGTCAGTCAACTACCCGAACCGAACCTACATCTTTTGTTTGAGCACCAGACTCGGGAAAGCACCCTTCTTTCTTTCTTTCCCGCTGAGAGGAGCTGGCCCCGCTTCGAACCCAGTACTTTCTTCTTCAACTTACTATAAGGGCAGGACTACTACTCTATTCTTTCAACTAATTGTCTACTCTACTACTTGCGGACTTATAAATACTCTGCTCTAACAGCTGACCGACCCTATTGCTTCTATATGTCTCTTTCGATTACCTATTTCTATTCTAACTGTTTCCCAAGCCGGCCTATCCTCTGTAAACTCATGCTTATTGAAACAAGCAAAGCTGCTGGCTCTGTCAACTACTACAGTTCAAAGAGCTAACAACTCGTATACTAGTTTGGGAATCCACTAACTACTACTGATTCCACTATAAGAGAATTGGGCATAGCTCTATCATTCTGACTTTCCCTACTATGTTACAATTATGAACTTCACTTCTTTCACTGGCGACTACTCCCTAGTATTGGAAGAAAACTAGTAATTCCACAAGCGGAGGCCAAGTCACGACTATACCTCTAACCTCTGGCAACGAGACCCCTTGGTATGAAACTGGCTGCTGGAAACTAAACCTCTACTCTATCAACTAATTCTGTAACTACCTCGTTGAAGTCCGGGCAGCACTGGTTGGAGAATAAGTAGCACCAGCACCAGTCTTAGATGCACCGGTTGAAGGCTCGCTGGTACTGCTTCCATTCTACCCCGCACCAGCTCCATTCCGAGTCGTACTTACTCCGGTTTCAGCCTGGTTGTCGGTGGTTTCAGTCTGCCTAGCTCGGGTTGAAGTCTTGTCTTTGGTTCACTGGTTCTGGTTCTTACTTGAATGTCTACTAGCTTAGAAGCTTACTTTGCAGTCTATCAGCCTTACCCTCCTTGATCTCATTCTGGACCTAATGTCTTTAAGCCTTCCCACGCACATTAGGAGAGTTAGCCTACCACTCCCTTTCTCTAACTCATAGATTCCACTCAAGATCTCACTTCTTCTTTGAAGGCTATAGCTACTGATCCGGATACTTTCACCTCTAGCTCTAACCCTTGTTCTCATTCTCTCTTTGACTCTGAGATGCCTTATCCTATTTACTATTCTATTGACTTATTCTATTTACTAGGGTAGGCTTGTGTCATTCAGTTACTCGGGTAGTCGGAAAGAGCACTTCACTAGGGCAGGGTGGTGACCACAACTCTCAAATAAGAATGAGATTACCTAGGAGCAGCTTCACGGTTTGAACCCGGCTTATGGTCTTGCTTCTATAGCTTGCTTATGGTCCTGCTTCTATAGGATATAAACTCTATTCTTCCCCGACCGGCTACAAATACGGATGAAACTGCAACAAAGCGGGGAAACGACTCTTATGGCAAATTACCTCACCACTAGTTGCTAAGGTCGAAAACGGAACTCTAACAGCTGATTCAGTTGCCGATGTCGACTTGACTTCTTCTCCTGCGCCACAAACACCCTACTTTCTCACAGGAACTTGACTCTAATCTACCTCTGGCAACGGAACTGGGCTCTAATCTAACTCTAGCAAAAGCCAAGACACTGCTAATGTTGTGCTACAGGAGCGGTACAGAATCATTAGCCGAGTGGGTGTATCGAATCAATCTACTGGAGGCGCCTATTGCCTATAAAACAAATACGAATTCTACTACTGGGGATGAAACGATAACTGGACCCGGAACTGGATTACTATGTAGCTTGGCCTCAGTATGCTTACTTCTGTAACACTTTTCTAGTCGTTACTTGGCTCATAGCAAATAGAGAAATAGGATCGGACTGGAGTTCGGCTTGTCTGCTCGTCTCTGACTTTCCTACTTGATTGTTTCATCCCGCCTAGCAACTACTAGATCGGTCAAGTAGAAAGAGTAAGGGTTCATACTGATACTGAGAATTACTATACCTCTTGCTACTGTTGCTTGGTTGCTCTTTCCTTCCTTTAAGAATGGAGTTTTCTTACGAATATAAGAATTTAGGGTTCATTTGCTTGTCCTTTTGACAGGGCAGGAATCGTTATCTAGCTCATCTACTTCTCCTACTTAATATAAGGGCCAATAATTCCATTCCTACTTATGAGTTTATCTCTGACTTTCTGTTACTACTGAGTGAAATGATGACTTGAACTACTTAGTTGCCCTAGATGGCAGAGAAGAAGACCGGTTAGTGGCTATAGTATTGGATTTACTGGTGGAATTCTTTGACTCGGGTCGGGTAGGCTTGCTGACTCGGTATCAGGGTTTACTGCCCCAACTATTAGTGGTCCGGTTTCACCAGTGGAGTAGTCCAGAGCCCTAGCTTCTTAAGGATTGAGTTTCGAAAGAGCCAAGCGTATACTTGTAAAGGAGTCCGGAGTCACTGAGCAAGAGGGGAGGGAAGGATGCCTCTATTCAATACTACTTGTTTCATCCCTAGGTTCAATACAAGTTCCAGTTCTCAAGTAGGGTTAAGGCGCTGGTAAGAGGTCAGCTACCAGGTAAGAGGTCTGCTAACGGGTCTGGTCTTTACTTCAAGGGAGTGGAGGGTGCGTGTGTGTCATCTGTGTTTGTTGGCGAAAGAGGTTATCAAGCAAGCGGGTCATCAAGGGAGACAATAAGTACTGAAGTAAAGAATCAAACGGCGTAGACTCGGAATGGACTAGCTAGGGTAGGGTTACAGAATCAAACTAAGTAGCAAGTGGGAAACTATATACTCTTGGGGTGCGAGTGGAGTCGTTGTATGACTTAGAAGCTAGAGAATGAGAAGAGTATGATGAGGAAGGTATAAAACATAGGATAAGAACTCCGGTAGAAAGGTAGAGAATAGAGTTGACTTTACTAGGATAAGAATTCAGCAAGTCATAATTCCGTGTTAGTTGCTAGAGGAGAGAGAGGCGTTAACACTTATAAGAGTTCGGTTCGGGGTTAACTCATCGGTAAGAACCAAGACACCACTATTAGAATCAAATAAAAGAAATTATCAAATTAGAAAAGAGGAAAATATGTGAAAAAGAACACTGATTTCTCATGTACAAACTCAGTAGAAAATAGTAAGGGAAAAGTTATATAAATTCTCTCTCTTCTTATTAAGGATGACAGATGACACAAAGAATTCCACCAGTGAATCAACCATTGCCAGCAAGACTTCACCCTGAGCTTCCAAGCCTGCAGCTATATAGCTAAGGTCTCTAACCACTGTTGCTAAGCCTTCAACTAGTGAATCCAAGCCTGATACCAGAGTCGGGCAGGCTTAAACAAGGTAGTTACAGAATGGAGTTGGGGAGTCCTTAACTCGCTACCGCTTTTCAGCTCGCTGCCGTTTAGCTCAACTCCCGAAAGCATCTATTGTAATAACTTTGTTATGACTATTACTGGCTGCCGCGTAACATTAGTAGTTACTTGGCCGCCTAGATCGGCTTGGTCGTTAGTAGTGTCTTGTCTAGTAGTTGCTTGGTGGCTATCCGGCCTGAGTTACAGACTCCGATCAGTGCTTCCAGGGCTGAAACCGACGCTGCTAGGTCTTGGTATGTAGCTGCTCAGGCTGATACTGG
>NW_027021279.1:155948-189727 GCF_036884655.1 Musa acuminata AAA Group | reverse complement strand
AAAGAGGAGATAAGGCTTCTTTCTTCTTTATAGGAATAGGGGAAAAGTGCCCGGGTAAAAGTCGCTAAGGCTTCGCACTGACCTGACTCCTCCTTTCCACCGACTGAAAAGTAAGTCCTGTTTCGGGAGCTACGTGCGTGCGCTTCTTCTTTCTATGATTAGGATTAGACTCGCGCTGCTAAGGCTGGCTTCCGAATGAATTGATTCTTTTCTCGTTGTTTACCCTGCGCCTTCGAGTCATTAACCATCTTTCGAGTCCTGTTTTATTGCGCTAACGCAAGTCAATCAAGTAAATGGCTTCAGTTCCGTTCTTTTGAAGTAAGTAAATGGTTTAAAGCATGTTCTTTTGGTGAGCTGAGCTCCGCCTTACTGCTGCTGCTGTTTGAGTAAGCTCTATCCTCCCCATCCATTAAGCGCTCTGCATTCAAGTAGTCGTTACTTGTCGGATACAACACAAGAACAACAACTTCATATTCTATCTCCGACTCCGGATACAACAACTTCATATTCTATCTCCGACTCTGGATATAGCTCTGATGCCTCTGATACAGATCTCTGGTAAGCCAGAGCTAACCACATATAGACGTGAATAAACAAACTGAAGCTTTCTAACATCACTTATATTGGAACCTAACTCTAAAGCTAACTAACACTAATGAATGCTTGTTTCATTTCATATAGCTTATAACTAATAGAAAGATAAGTAAGAAGACAGCTTACTGCTTTTCATACTAAACTCCAAAACTAACATTAGCCGACGAAGACAATAACTCCGTAAGCGCAAGTAAAACAATCATGGAACTTGAACTTCCAACTCGGTAACCTAAACTCGCTAAGCTAAGCTCTCTCTATAGGCTTTATGCTTCAAAACTCACTTCACTTAACTCACGGCAAACTCCATTAGCGCACTAAGACTTTATTGCTTTCTTTCGAGCGCCATCAAGATCTTTTCTCTCTGATAACAAGACTCTTCACGCTGATAACCAAAAATGGAACTCACCGGGTACGACGCAACAACTCGAGTCGTGAAACTGAGGTGAAACTAAGATCACTCCCCTAACTAGAGCAGAACGGAACGAAACTCCTAAACTCACTAGTAACTAAACACTGCTTAAACAACTAACTAGGACTAGGAAGATAACACTGCATTGCTTCACACTCCTGGTAAGTTGTAAGTATCAGTATGGGGGTTCCACTGCCGATATTCATTATTCTATTAAAGCAAGGTATCCTTCCGTCGAGTTGAGAGAACCAGCAGTGTTGACCGACTAGACTCCGTTAGCGCACCTTTCCAATGAAGACAGTGATCGTATAGAATTGTTGTTGTAATAATAGAGGCAGAGGTTTTTGTGCCGCTTCCGCTCCGCGTTCCTGTTCGAGTTGAGGTCGAGGTAATCCAAAATCATCGAATGGAGAGCAGGCTTGGAAGTTTTTGACACTGTTCTATATGTGTGCTTAGCTTCATTTTCTTTTGCACAAGTTTATTGCCCAGGCCAGTATCTGATGCTACGTCGCGAAGGAATGTCCTGTTACTTAAATCTATCAATATTAGAGTCACTATCATCATGAACTTCTTCAATTACACTATCAACAAGCTCCTGTTTTCGAGAGTGGAGCAGAGCTTCTTTCTACTGTTCCTTGAAACTCAACCGACGCCACTGATGCACTAGTTTATTGTTACCACCCGAGTCAAACATAACTATTATGAATTTCACGTATACCATAGAAGATAGACATTGACACTGCGTTAGCGCCTGCACCCGATACTGAAGCAGAAGATAGAATGGATTCCGCCCTAAACCCGAAAGCGCCTGAGCTTGAGTTTGAGGCTTTCACACCGGATCCGGATCTTGCAACTAAATACCAATCTCCTATCCTTGGTTACCAATACATACCTATCATACATAGCTGGGAACTTCAATTCTTCGCCTACAGTGTGGTGTTGTAGTTGCGCGGAAATAAATGGAACTTACTCTGTCCCCTTCCCTTTACTCTAAACTGTCAACAAATAAGGAATTGAACAACTTCAGTAAGCGCCTAAATAGAATAATTGGTTTAAGGTTACTCAAATCAATACTGGAGTCACCACTATATAGATGATATTCAGAAATGAGACTATAAGTTTGTGCCCAAGGGGACTCTCCTCTTTGAATTGAATCCATCTCAACCGCTTATAAGATAGGAATGTCATCAAGCAGAAACTCCAAACTCGCAAGTCAGTCAATACTTCTGTACTGAGTCATGCGCAGCGCCGTAAAGGTAAAGCATATAATCTATTTTTGCTCTTCTCAATTGCAAGTAAATAAGGAATTTCATCTACCGAGCGCAGATTCCACTTATCCTCGGCAAAGTCACTACTAATGACCAAGCCTATGAATTAGCCAAAGCAGCCTTTGCAGCGAACAACGAATCCACAACTTTGAGATCTATAGCTCTGAGATATCTGACAGACCCGGAGACTCGGTATTCCAGATCAAGAAGCCAGATCAAAACAGGATGGATCCTATCAAGGCCTACCTTGAGAACGGCTCCTTGCCAGAGTCTAAAGACGAGGCACGAACGGTAAGAAGGAAAGCTGCCCGTTGTCCAAGGCCAGTTATACAGAAAGTGCTTCACGGGGCCATATCAGAAATGCCTGAGCCCAGATGAGGGCCGTGCAATACTCTCCGAAAGACATACAGTTTTTTGTGGAAACCATTCCCGTTTTTTGGCCCATAAGGCCTTGTCCGCGGGATCTTACTGGCCATATATGATGACAGAGGTACGTGAATACACGAGGAGATGTAGTAAATGTAAGCTATTCTAACCTCAGCCCAGGCTACCAAACCAGGCCAACCCCTTCATTCCGTTACAGTACCTTGAACCCACAGTCGTGACCCTACACCTAAGAAAAGTAGTGCATAACTCGAGTAATGTGACTCAAGTACATAGAACCAAAAGTATCATATCTAACTATGAGCATACTGCTTCACCAAGAAATTGGTACCATTCTCCTAAATGAGATAATTACAACTCCGGATTTTACGAATCAAAGTGACGAAGCCAACTCTTATTATTCAGAAACCCTGCTCGTGTAATAGTTATCGACTCAAACTGTACGGAATCTAGATCACTGGCTTTTAAAGACTCCATTAGAACACTAGACATTATATATGTTACTTGTTTGGTTTACAGCCCGGTTGACAGCCCGCCTTGTACTCTAACTCTCTGTAAGAAGCGCAATATAACCAGCAAGGGCCCCATCAAGACTAGGGGCAGAAATGAATTCGTTGGACAGTTTCGAGTCTTAATCCGTTTTCGCTTTGTCAACAAGAGAATCCGCAGTCGCATATTATAGAAGTGGGTATAACAAAGCCCTATTCAGGACAACTGACTCTAAGCTCTTAAACTGCCTCCACTAAGCTAAGCTCTGAAACTGCTTCCGTGTCTTTACTGGGTTCTATATCACATGTGCTCGATAGATGAAATTAATCAATCAGATCTTAGGCTTATGCGCAGGATCATAAGTATTGACTTTTCTTCCTCTAAGGATCAGGCCTAGTACCAAGATCCAGTGTTGTGTGGTAATCAAAGTCTAGAATTAATGTAGTAGGAAAGGCAAAGTGTCGTTTCCGGTTCTCTTTCACCTTAACCAGCAAGCTAAAGAAGAGCCTAATGGGTGGGTGGGGTTTCATAGGTTCTATTTATCCCGTCGATAGAGAAAATGAATGATTTGTTGACCACGAGGCTAGGCTCCGATCAATCCTCTTCTATAGATAGTTACCGATTGCATCAACCCTTTCATTCAATTGATTCGGGAATCATAGGATAAGGAAAAGCGCCTAAACCAAAGTGAGAGATCTTGACGGTGCTTTCTCTAGCAATTCCATCCTTTATCCATATAGTAGTTTATCCATATAGTAGAATATCAATAGTCTATATAGTAGAATCTCAATAGAATATAGGCAGTAGGGGTTTCTCTCAATTCTATCCTTTATCCATATAGTGTTTAATGTCAATCACTCCATTCTATAGTAAATCATTCCATTCTATAGTAAATCATTCCATTCTATAGGCGGAAGTGTTCGTAGCGTGTGAATTACTATTGGAGTTGTTGTGAGGGTGCGCGCTTCGGAAGTCCTCTTTCTCTTCTCTTTTTCTGCTTCTGCATCTTTTTAGCTGTTTGATTTTATGCAGGTAGGGCAGCTGGCGGCAACATGGAATGCATGGTTAGCTAGCTCCTCAGGTAGGGCCGGTTGATAGCTCTGGTTCTGGTCTTGGAGCTCGAGCTCGGCGGAAGGGCTACTATGCTAAAGCAAGTGAGTCAACTAGTCATTTCTTTCTCTTAGGTCTGCTCCTATGGCGCGCCTCCTTTCTTAGGGCTCTTCGCAGTTCACGACGATTGCTATGGTTGGTATCGCGATGTGTTTGCCTGATTGTTGTCCTCCAACTTTATAGCTTAACAAGGCTAGTGGAAACAATTGATACTATAACGACTATACTCAAAACTCAATCATCAAATAGGACTAGAAGCGCGATATGAATAAAAATAAGGTAACTCAGCCCTTTATTTATTGATGGCCTAAATTCATTGTTTCAAGAGAGCACTAACTTAATGTATCCTTTGTCACCCTCCAATATTTCTATAAGAGGTGAATGAGTCTTTTTCGGGGCTCTTCTGGCTACCCTCTGCTTGCCTTAGCTGAAAGCATTGACAAACCAACCCTTTATTCCCATATGGAACTGGTTTTGATTTACCGTGCTCAAGAAATAGGCGCACACTAAGAACACTTTTGTTGAATCAAACTCGCCATCTATTGACATCCTATATGCGTATGGTATAATTTGACAATAACTCTTAGTATGCATCTCACCCACCACTACCACTTCCTGGAAGCTCGGTTCACTCATGCTTTGATAGAGGCCACTCGCTTTGTTTTTAGCTAAGCAACCGAAACACCATCCTAACTTCTCCAGCAGCCACATCCACCCTTCGCAATTTCCTAGGTTCTTAAATCGATCTCATCCTTGATCATAAAGGTGTCCAATCTAATACAGCCCAATGTCACTTCTTCCTCTTTTTTCTGTCTTTTACTTTATAGTCAATTAGAACACTTGACCAAGTCTTTCTTTTGCAGTTCCCCTACGAAGCACAAGAATTCACAATAACCTACCATTATCATGGACCCATGAATCATTTCTAGGTCTATAGGGTGCGCGATTGTTCTTAGGCCTTATCCTCCCTATACATTAATATTCTCTCTTACTTACAAGGAGGTATAGAATCAAGTCTTTGCTGTCCCTTGCCACCTAATAGAAGAGAAAGAACCATGCCTATCACCTTATCCGGGCACGGAGGGAAGATAGACAGAGGCATAGGGAGACAGATACATACTACGTAAATGGAGTTGCCTAAGCTAAGTAGTTCTTTATTCCTTAGAGAGAGATCGGGGAGGCAAGAGAGATGATATTAGGTAGTAGGAAAGAGATATGATGATATTAGGTAGTAGGAAAGAGATATGGGATTTTTGAGTCTATTATAGGGGTCCATCATCCTTAAAGAACAGTCAGGGAAGGAATAGAGTAAGGCCTTTTCTATATCTCTCTATCTACTTTTTGAGGAATAGCCATTTGTAGTGTCTTCTATACTAAGTAGAGCCTCTGCATTCTCTTACCATTACCTGCTCAAGTCATCTTCCTACTAACTAAGAAAACTCAGAAGGGAGAGATTGCTTTCAAACATAGCAACTAAGGCTTTCAGCACCTTACAAGCAGCCTGGTTCACCCATTATATGCGACCTATGTATCTATTTATTGCTGCCTTTGCTTCCCGCGGCTTCATTGACTATTGCTCTGCTGCCATCCCTGCTATTCCTTACCTTATAAGGACTCAATCCAAAACTAGGTAAATTGTAGGACTCAATCAAACTAGGTAAAGTGCTTCTAGGACTCAATCAATAGAAACAATAGAAACAATAACGTTGGGTGCTTCTAGGACTGAATCAATAGAAAGAAAAGAACTAGGTAAAGTGCTTCTACTCCTGCCGCCAGTCAATTCCATTGAATTCTTAACGGAAAGTTTAGGTCGTGTCTTATCGGCAGCTTAGGTAGGGCAGTAAGCGAGGTTCTATATCAACAGTGAAAGAAGAAAAGTATGGACAGTAGGGCCTATAGAAAGGAGACACAAACACACCTAGGGCAGAGGACATGAATTCCACTATCAAGTCAGGATACCCGGGTGAATCAGACGAGGGGAAATTGAACTGATTAGTAGCAGAAAGAAGCGTGGGCCAGGGATATCAGATTGGAAGTTAGGAAAGGGAGACTCAAACGACTACTTTCAAGAAATAGGCATGATCCTCCATAGGGGAAGTGAATTGGACAACCTAGGCATTGAGGTCGGGGCACTAAGGAATGCTAGACAGGAAAGGCATACTTCGCAAGGTAGTAAACCCGAGATCGAGTAATGGCAGTGTAGTATGTGTCCCTAGGTGTTCGGTCTCATAAGTCAAAGTGATATTCCATATGTAGAAGAGAAAGTATCGAAATCCGTAAAGTAAGTAGGAGTTCCCAGCTAAGGTCCTATGAGCACTAGCTTGAGTTTGATAGCTAGTAGGGATAGACCTGATCTAAAGGAGTATAAGTATTGGTTCCACTCTTATCGGTATTGATTTGATTCCTTTCAGCAGTGGTTGATTTTCCCAGTTTCTAGTTTGATTCTTGTAAATGACACCACCATTCTTCCTATCTGAGCAAGGGACCCTCGCGAGATAGGCTTTCCTACTTACATATACTATATACTAATACTTCCACCAATACTACTGATACCAACTATTAATACAAATACTTATACTTATGAGTTTGATTCACTGAGTTCAATTATGTTACTGCTTGGTGTGAATCCAATACATCTAACCCTACTATATTCTGATTCTTATTACTATGTTCGAAAGACGGAATCATCAATTGAAGAAGGGCAAGCGGGAAAGTCAGAATCAGTGCCAGGAGGGAAAGAACGAAATGCATTAGCTATAGACTGAAAGTAAGGAGGGGCAGCTTATTTATAGAAGAGGGAGCTAAAGAACCCGACTCGGAACAAGTAATCGAAAAAGTCAGTAATAGATTGAAACCCATGTTAACAAGACCTTAGCTCAGAACTAATACTTATTTGAATTATACTGTTGTTAGTCTCTTCCTTATCCAAACCCCTAACGAAACCTATCCTTGCTTTACTATAGCATAGCCTCTATCTCCTTGCTTTCTTCGCCCAGCATCTCAGATTCTGCTTTCTTCTACTACCAGCTATAGGCCTGTGTCACCACACCAACTTCCAATACGAGAACTCGGGGACAGAGGATCTAACTGCTACTAACAAGACTGTTACTAGCGCCGTTTAGCTCGCTACCGCTTTTTCTCTTTCTTTTTGAGTGCTAATTTGGCCTATGGCTCATCTCTGCTAACTCTTGCTCCGATACCTATGTCAATAATTCTGACCTAACAGCTCCCCTTGCAGACCCGACCTATACTTGTTCGCCAACTACCCTTTCTTACCCACCTATTCTTGCTCTTGTTATAGTGAAATCTACATTCCCACTAACATTCTATCTTTTATATACAGAATCACCTACTTGTTTGACCAGTATAGTTACTTCTTCCATTCTTATAGTAGTCAACTCAATTCTGAAAGCCAGGAGTGCTTGGCCCTGTCACACTCACCGAGCAAGTCAAAAGTAGGTTTAGAAAGAGTCTAATCCAGCCAGTCCTTCGAAAGGAACATCATAGCGCGAGCAAAGCAACTAAACTAAAGGTTACCTTCAGAGATGAAGCCCGAGGAATGAAAGATCACCCAAGAGACTCCATTTCTTTATTCAATGTCCACCCCCTTAACACTCCATTATGAAAGGAAGGAGCCCTACCCTAGTTGAGTTACTGATTCTATAATACCTCTGGCTAATTCCATTGTTTCCACTATAGAGTGATAATATCCGATGCTGTTAGCTCGAGTGAAGGAACCGAGCTCCAGAGAGCTTTTTAGTCGATGCCTTTTCTTCAGAAGCCGAGAGTGAAAGAGATACAGAGTAGGTCAATTCCTTAGAAGAGTCCAATTCCAGTTGTCGTAGTTGCTTGCCGGTTACTTCCAGTTCTTTGGGTTTGTAGTATACGCTTGGCCCTTCCAGTAAGTAGTCAATTCCATTCTTCGGTGGGTGCCCAGGAAAGGAGCATCAAGATTAAGGCACCCCTATTTATGGTATCGGTGAACAACCAACCCCTATTTATGGTAGTTTTAGCCAGAGGAAGAAAAGCAGAAAGTATCGGCTTTGAACGGGCTGCCCGCTCACTAACCTTTTGGCCATACTAAATTCTATCTGTTATTATTAAGGATTGAGTTTAGAAAGATAGAAGTGCACCAAGGAACTGCTAATGACCGCCAAGTAACTACTAACAACCAGGCTATAACACCCAACTAACCGCCTGAAACCACTAACAACCAGACTGATGCCGGGTAGACTCAGAACCAAACCAGTGACAGCAAGAACCAAACTAGGGAGTCTTTAACTCCATCGTATTAAGAAGAGAATGCTCATCCATAGTTTACTACCCAGGACAGGTTATCTCTAGTCTAGGTGCCATCCCCAGTTTCATCAGTAGCTTGTTTCGACACCTCGCATCAAACAAAGGCCGAGAATACATAACTTGCCAAAACTTCTCTTTCAGACCAGACCCGTTTGCTGACCCAGACCAGAAACTGACTATAGAGGCCTCTTCTACTCGACTTAAAGAACCTATTGCTGTTAACTCCCTTCCCGCTTACCGTACCGATGACTTTGACACCGCTGCATCTGATCTCATCGATTCCACTCGCACTGCTTTAGATCTTGTTGTTTTCATACTCAGGGGATACTTATTATGCTCCTTATGCTGCTGTTGGTGTTCATGTTCGTCAACTAATAATGCATTTTATATAGCGGCGCAGAAGCATCAGATCTAGAATAGAATCTTGCTGGAAAAGACCTTAGTCATGAAGATGGAACTGTCACAGACACTGAACCACCTCAAAGAATAGAAATTGGACGGAACAACTCCTTTATACGCGCTTAGTCTTATTGGTCCTGGCAATACGTTAAACGCTGAAGAATTCATTTGCTATTTGTCTCCGGGGGGGGTAGCTTTGGAGTGTCCTATCCTGGGTGACTAGCTGACTTTCCTTACAACACTGGCACACAAAGAGATGATACTTCAGGACAAGGAGATCCAGCGGGAGAATAAGTGTAGTTACCAACAAGAGGCTCCATGAGGACTCCGGCGAGTTATGCTCCAATCTTTTGGAGTCTATCTGCCCCCGACCTAAACTCTCACTGCTGCTGACTTGATCACTGCTGCTGACTTGGGCACTGCTTCCTTACCTTAATAGATGAAACTCGGGATTCCACTCATTGACTTGGCACATCAGAAGAAAGAATGGGTGTTTTGTAACTTTACTTGTTTTTGTTTCTATTATAAGTGAGTGGTGCACTATCTTAAACAAGCTTTAGGCACAAAGCAAAGGGAAAACTCATAAAGAACCGGAACCCCCGGCTTATGATCCATTTCCTACTCCGGGCCAAGAAACGCCGGCACCAAGTAACGGAGTAAGTGTAGCTAAAGGGAGCTTGGAGACAAGACACTACTCTTGATGGCTCCTCTACTATTGGCTATCAGGAAAGTCACAACTCCAAAAGCAAGAACCGGTCCGACAAGCAGATAAGTAGACAAGCAGACAAGTAAGTATAATCATAAGTCATTGTAATAGAATGGTTATAGTCAGTAATTGAATAAGGTACGATCTAGTGGATTGAGTTTCGAAAGATAGAAGTCAACCCTATTCTGAAGTAAAGTACGCTGCTTCAAAAGATGGTTCCCCTGCTGACCTGGGTTTAAGCTCGGTAGGCTTAATTACCGGGGTGCAACTATATCTTTTGAGCGAGAGTCCTAGAAGCAGTAGTCGGATTCCTGCTAGCAGTGCTCAATTCCCTGTTAGCGATGGTTGGGTTGAATGCCCAGCTGTTAATTCCATTCTCGTTAGCAGCAGTTCGATTCGTTATGTCGATGTTGGATTCCTTTTGTAGTATAGTCGTCGTTCAATTCGGATTAGTATATTATAGAGCATCTTTACTTTCGAGTTGGGGAACCACTACTAGGTTTGTTTGCTGAAGAACCCATTCCTCCAGTCCTTTCTTTTATTATGACTTTAGAACTTCCGTCTTCTAGTCGTTATTCTCCGTTTCGGTTCCTCTGGTTCTGTACTAGTAGTAGGCACCTTCCACGGATATTACTGTTAGCACCATACCCGTAGAGCTATTAGTCTTAGAGCTCTCTGTCCAAAAGACGGAATAAGCTATTTCTGAACTGAAGTAAGAAGTATAAGAAGGTCAGTTCAGTTGGAAAGGAAGGATCGGTATACTGATCTGTGGAAGTAAAGATCTAAATCATTAGTTAAAGAATTCAAAACCGGCAAAGGGGGCCTTATTTTCCTTCTTTCGTTGGGTGTGTAGCAGGCTGAAAGGCGCAAGTATAAGCCTGAACCGAGTAAGTACAGGGCCTAGAGCTGAGCTAAAGAATGGAATGGAAATGCTGTAGTGTAAGGCTCATAGTATTTAGTTGAATCCATGGTTCCGAGTTTCAGTATTGCTAGCAGTAGCTCCTTTCTTGTTAGTTGCACCATTAGCTTGGCTTGGGGGGAGGCCTACTTCTATTCTTTAAAACAATGATCCGGGTCTCTTTGCTCTAAAACTAACATCCCTTAAACTCTTTCTGGCTTATGAGCTTGCCCTGCCCTGCTAGCATTCTGACTCTATTTGTTTTCAAGCAAGTACTACTGCTTTAAAGAATAGAGCTGGTGTTGACGTCCACTACTGATAGGGCTGCAGCCGATGCTAGTAATGGTTCAGTTCAACTCTATCGGGGTTCTGATTCTTTGTTTCAAGATAAAGTATCTTATTGCACTGTTGAGAGCTCGCCAAGTTACATAGGTATTGGTTCCATGAAACTAGTAGGGGTGCTTGTTTCGTAGTTCCTAGGTGCTGCCTTAGCGGCAGTAGCTACATTATCAGAATACTTTCTTCAATGCCCAGTTCCCCCAAGGTAAGAAAAAGCAGAATTCGCAATAAGTATAGTAGCCATCAGCTTAGCGAGTTTCATTCGCCAGTCCCAACAGAAGCTCCACAGTGGAAAGGTTCAGTTCCAGGCAAGTATAGGCAATTAAGTTATACGCGTTTCATCTGTCTTTGTTGGTGATTAGTCTCTTTCTGTTTCAGTCGAATCAAAGTTATCAACAGCAAGTGGGACGGAAAGGAAAGGAATAAGCGGTGTCAGCTAAAGGAAAAGTAGTAGACAGTGAAAGTTCTTAATATCTATCATAAGGAGGAGCAGTAAAAAGGCCTTGTTTTCGGGAACTGCACCCGGACTCGTGCCCCAACCACCCAAGATACTCGTATTGAAGGGCCAACAAACAAGGAGCTAAGAGCCTTGGAATTCCACTTCATTAACTCTACTGGAATTGTTTCACACAAGCACCAACACAAGTCTCTCCTCTCTTTACTTAGAGCCAATCACTTATCTTTACTAACAAACAATACTCCGGCTCATCTCACTTTTGCTACTATACCGATGGAATCTTTACTAACTGAATTAGGCTCTCTTCTCTTCTTAAAGCAAGGTGCTGAAAGCCTCTAATAAGCCGTTAGCGCACCAGTCACTGATGCTTACTCTTATTCTCTAATTACCGGATTGGTTCCATTCAATACACCAATACACAGCATCCCTTTCTTTTGCCCCGAACAAGACAGGAAGTGAGTTCTGAACCGCTTGCATACTTTGTCTTTGTCTCCGGGGTGGGCTGGGCACCTATCCGATTTTTCACTCAATGCAGTTAGTTTAGCCGATATTCCATTGCTTGTTGGGAGACAATCAGTTACATTGATTCTCTAGTGACCCCTTTCTATATTAAGTAAGTGAAACAAGAACCCTCTCTTTCAGATGCAGACAATGCTTGAACGGCTCTTAGCACCTTTCTTCCTCTAATCTAAGTGCTCTTCAATTCCATAATTTCAATGAAATGGCACATCAGTTCAATTCAAAGATCAATCTCATTCATAGCTAACGGCGTGAGTTGGGGCGCTAAGGCTTATATCGGTGGGGAAATAAGTTTGTCTACCAGGGAATGATGAAGCAGGCAGGATCAGTTGCCGGGTCGTCTTCAAGTGGAGTTGATTTTCCTGCGAGTGACGATAAGCTAACGGATCAAGTTGGCAATGATCTTTAATTCAATAATGACACTATAATTATATGAATGACATGAGAGAGATTCAATTAATAGCCGTTGGATGGATTAAATAAAAGGTGGATTTGACTGTTAGCTCTCAAGAGGAAATTCCCTCTTCCGCGCGAGGTTAAGTCTATTTCAATAGGCCGCCTTCTGTTCTCAAAGTGTCGTTCGGGTTTAGCTTGTGTCTAAGCCATCAAGGAGAGTTCAAGAAGTCGAAGAGAATGTCCACGTAACGGAGAGCGGTAAGAACTGGTTTCAACTAAGCCCACTACACGGAGCTGTGTTGGCTACTATAATATCATTTCTTTGAATTTCTTTTCTTAATTGATGTTTGAATACGAAGTTCTACTTTTAGAATATGTTGAAGCCTCATCTCATCTCGAATCTCATGCGTAAGTCTCAAGTGAGTAGCGCAAGTAAGCCTAAGAATTGCCTGTTACTGTTTCATCCTACTTAGAAGCTGTGCCAGTGTTGTATGCTAGAGAGGAAATGCATTCTTTGACTTCTGCTAACGGAGTTGACAATTGAAATGAATGGTTGCACCCAGAGAGGAAGTTTGCACTTGCGCTTACGGGGTAGAGTTCCGTTTGATTCGCTGTGAGCTTTCAACAAGCATTAAGGTGAAGGTAAGGCAGGGGCAATTGTCTTCTTCTTCCGTTTGTTTACCTAATTGTTTACCTAAATTAGAGAATGTGCCACTTAAGCGTTAGGTTACTTTTGGGGGTACATTAACTTACGTCTCTTTACTCGGCTAAAGGGAAAGTAGTTTCAATGGGAGCGCTAAGGGAGAGTTTACCGGCGAAAGACAAGAATAAGCTAATTCCATTCTTAAAGCAACTGAAGAAACAGACTCAATTAGGACTTAGGGCCAAGCAACGAGCACAAGAGCTCCCCTGCCGCATTCATAGCCTTATACTTACTAGTTCCCGAACACTGGACTTGAAAGAAGGGAACAAAGTAGACTCAGAATTGAACTCAGTATAATCAAATCTATATCACTTTCTATAGGAAAAGAGATGAAACTATAGATATGAAACAAGGAATGCAACCACTACTCATAAGAATGAAACTAACTAATCAGAATGAAACTAAAGCAGACTAGGCTGGTTACTTGTTCTCTCGTACCGTACAGAGCGGGTAACAAGAATTCTTTTGGTTGCCATGTACCTAGTACGAGTCATTACAGTTCCTTTCTTCGTCGGCAAGCCCAGGGGTTGGCTACTTAAGGGTTCTAAGTTGCTTGTTTAGTAGTAGCTTGAGGAGAGGTATGATAGTTTACAGAGGAGAGAGATTAGCTAGTTGCAAGAGTAGAGGTGTAGTCAGAGGGGTCTCATAAGAAAGACAGACAGCTTTAATATAAGTGCAGACGAGTTGAGGTCGGATAGCCCGGGAAGTTCAGAGTTGAGTTCGGATAGCCCAGTAGTTGTTAGTTTCATCCCTTGTTGAGTCTTCCGTTTACAAGTATTGGTCCTGTTCTGGTTCTAAAGTCAGGTCTAGGTCGACTTCAGTATCTACTCTTTCTGTTCTTGTCTCGGTTCGGGGTTAACACTTATTATAGGTCGGGTCGGGGTGTCAATTCCATTGCAGACGCCAAGTAACAGGAGTGGTTAGTATAAGACTCCGGCGACTATCTTAGTAAGTAAGAGAGAAAATCTATAAGGAAACTACTATAAAGAGTTTAGGTATAACTGTTAATAGTATATTTGATATGAATCAAAACCCAGGATTTCCGATTATTTACTCGGCGCACAAGGGCTTTCGACAAACACTTGAAGAATGGATTGCTGCTGACTTAGTGGTTGCTGCTGATTCTGTTCTTGACAAAGCTTTCCCTGCCTTTTTGATCCTTCTTATTCTCCTATTCTAGTGAAAGAATGTCATTTCTTATTAACCGCTTCACGTAGTATGTATATAAGTTTGTAATCTTACCATAATCTATACTCAACACAGCATCCCTTAACTATCCCTTTAGCCACTGAGTCAATATTTACTGTTTCCATACGAGACTCAACTTTCCTTCCCGTTCCCGCTTCGCTTGCAGCTTCCCTTTCATTTGGAGTCTACTCTCCTCTTACTTCATTCTATATGAACCTATCTATATGAATGTATATTCTTCAATTCAAAAGGTGAACTGGCAAATCAACTCAAACATCAATGGAATCTATCGCTGCCAGGTCAACTCCCTAAGCACCGAATCAAACAGTCCAATATTGTAGCGCAGGAGCAAGCTAAGCACCAACCTATGATCTTGTCGACAAACGGATCCAAGTAGCTAAGGATTCACTTCATTGCTGCTCACTTGAGACTGAATCGCTACGTGGGCATGAGATCACTGGCTACGCTACGAGAGGTTCTCCCGCGTCTACTGCTCCTTCAGTGGTCTAGGAGGCCTTTCTTTCAGTTCCTTAGTAGTGCAACAAAGAGTTAGTAAGCTCATATATTGGAGCTCATTATTACCTATCTGCGGAATTCCCCTTTCTAATGAGTGCTTTTTTAGGGGTTTATGAGCAGTATAGCCTGATTCCTTCTCTGTGTCTCGGCTGTTTTGAAGAATCGGTTATGCAAATAGAGGTCGTGGCAGAATATCCCTCTTAAGCTCTTGTTAGCGGTTCGAGTGCTTGTGTATAAGGCTGTAACTACTTATAGTATAAGTATGGTTTCAAGTGTTGTCGACTCAAGAATGAGCTGTGCTTGTAAAGTGAACTCGAGTCAAGTAGAATTCATTATACCCACCCGAGTCTCGTCCCGGTGCCGGTGATAGTGAAAAAGATGTCTAGTCTAGTGCTATTTGACCCATAGAGTGCGGAGTCTCAGTGCAAAAGGAGTCTTTGAGAAGGTTCAGTGAGGCCGAAGATCAAGAGAGTACTGGCTTTCTTGTCTATTAGTAGCTTGGCTCTGTTACTTGTCTGCTTTCCGGATAGCTTTCATTGCATCCCTTGCCCACCTGGTGCTCTTTATCTCAAGTAGTAAAGTGAGAATGAAACTAAGATATCAGAATGAAACTGGCATTAGGGCTGGGCGCTAAACAAGACAAGAGATGGATTCCATTACTGTAGTTGGCAAGAGGGAGGTGAGAGTGCTTTTGCGTGTACTCTTTCTGTTCTTGTTGCATACTGAGTTTAGTCTTTGTATTTGTCTGCTCTTGTTGAATCCTGAGTTTCATCTGTTCTATTATATGAGCATAAGATTGATAACTGGATTCACCGACCTCAACTGCTGACTTTAGTCTTAATCGATTAACAGCTTCATTCTCTAAGACAATACCCGACCGAGACTCTTATAAGATGGTGTGAAAGCCTTAAACTCGAAAGTGCATATCAATTGAACTTGTCGAAGATCCAGCTATAACAGGTAAGGAAGCAAGGGAACAAGCAAACTACTACTACAAAGGAAGAGAAAGTAGGCAAGTCGAAAAGCAACGAGTCAAATGACTAAAAGCAAGCAATTCCAACACAGCAATCAGATCCTCATTCATAGCAAGAAACAAGTAAACTACTGAGGCCAGGCAACTACTACTAATAATAAGAATAATTACACTAAAGCAGAGGCAGTGGAGAACTATAGCTCATCTAACTCAGGCTTTGGCCCGATCCAGTATTTCACTTAAGCCTTCCTTCAATAATGAATTCTTTTCATTTCACTAAAGGAGCTCATCTCCTCTATTTGCAGGAGAAAATCCAGTATATTCGGCTTCCGAACCAATACTCTGCTAAAGAATGAAACCAGGAATAAGGTCTATACACGGCGGTAGTAAAAGGTGACTTGATTGCCGACCTCCCCTCTTGTTCTTTTCACTCATTAAATACCTTATCCAGACGAGGCCTCTATAATAAGAAGAGATAGAATCAATGGTTACCCAGGAGAAAGAAGCCTGATCCTTAGGTTACAGGAGAAGAAGCCTGATCTTTAGCAGGATAAGCGTCAGCGTCAGTAATAGTTGAGTCTACAGGTGTTGAGTCTCTACAGGTGAGGAAGAGAGAGCCGGTGAGGAAGAGAGAGTGAGCGTAACTTCCTGTGTTCCAGATGATGCACTAGCCTTTACTTTATTCTTCCTCGAGCAGTCTCCTTAGTGTAGCCAGTAACAGCTTATATAATAGAACTTCAAAGCCAGCAAGACCCAACAAAGACTGATTCCACTGGGGATGCAACAAGAACAGTGACAGGAACAGGCAAGAAGGAACCCTCAATATGTTAGGAAATGGGTTAGGAAGAAATTAACTATAACACAACTTCTTTGAAGCGGGGCCAAGCAACGGGCCAGAGGAATGGTATGATAGTTGACAGCAGCAATCGGGTAAGAAAGGTCCGTTTAGTGTGAAAGTATGGTTTAGGGTGTGTGTTGGCGCTGCCCCTGTTCGAGTTAAGTTCTAGTCTCCATCCCTAGTTTCATCCGTTCTTGTTGTTGGCAGTAGTCCATAAGTAGGAATTCAAGAATTCGTTGCCAGAGTTAGGTTAGTTGACAGAGCCAAGCCAGAGTTCAAAGAGGAAGTATGGAGGCCTTCATTGGTTGTTTCGGCAAGGGAACCATCAAGCTCTGTTCTCAAGGAAGGTTAAGGCATGGGAAGTTATGTTACTTGTTGGGTGGACAGCTTCACCGAGTAGGTTATAGGTATGGGAGAAACCCTGATCTCTAGGAGCCCTATTCCACAAGCAAGCTGCTTTTTAATCCACCAGCATTCTGCTCCTCCGTTTTCTACCTTCTCTGCCAGAGGAGAGCCAGTAGTTGGCGAAAGTCAGTCAGCTACAAATGGTTCTAAGAGTCGAGTTCGGTCAGAAGATAGTCGTTGGGGAGAAGAGAGATTCAGGTTTCAAGTGTGTGTGTCTAAGGTTAGGTGCCTATCCTCTATAATGGGTGCGCCTATGAGCTCTCAAGAAAAGTGTTGTTGTCGACTCGTCCGAGCTCCTGCCGCTACGCATTAGTATATACTTGGCAGAATGGAACTTTGCCCCCTCTGCTGACAACTTAACCGTTGAGTGGACAGTTGAGAACTTGGATTCGGCTTCGACTGATGATACTGCTGATCCAACTTATGCTTATGTAAACTCATAGTCTGTAAGCTAACGCCTGGAATGGAATATCTATCTGACTTTGATTACCGAAATCAATACTTTATTGCTTATTTCTATGGTTCCGCTTCTGTCTACGGCCTTTACTTAATTGCCTTGAGACTCAACCTGTGCATCAAAAGGAATTGATGATACTGTTTCGAGCGCTGAAGATCTTCTTGCTTCGAGCTCTCCCGTTGGCAGAATGAGATTGAAATTGAACAGCATTGCATGTCATATATATAAGAGGAATAGAGCAGTCAAAGTAGTAGAGAGAATAGGAATGAGTTGAATCGTATATGGATGCTGTGTCAAAGTGAGCAGTTTTAGCAGTTGAAACAGAATCAATAGTTCGAAAACCAACTGCAAGAGGTTATGCAAGTGTATGTTGATTACTAGAAGATAAGAATGGAATTGACTACCGACGCAGTAAAGAAAGAGCAGAAGCTGTTGTTAGTGAATGTTCCATCTGTATGCTTGTCACGCTCTGCTTGTCCCGGAGATATTTGTAGTAGCCGGGGAGTCAAAGAATAGATTGAGTCAGCTACCCCAGAAAGGAAAGGAATGGAAGCAGTGCCAAGCCGATAAGATGAAAAAGAAAGAGTGGGAACAGGCAACTACAACTACCTGTATATTGACTACCCATTTACTATATCGCTATTGGGAGTACCTATTGCTTATAACCGTTAGCTTGGCCCTGTTACTGTTCCTGTTCGAAAGTCAAGAGTGAGAGTTAGTTCTAGTCGGGTGCTCAAACATTAGATTAGAGGTCAGGTGCTCAAACATTAGATTAGAGGTCGGGTCGGGGTGAACTCATCGGTCAGAATGCAACTGGGGTATTGCTATTACTGGTATAACACTTAGAGAACTAAGTAGTCAAAGCACATTTAGTACTAAGATAAGAATGGAGCTACTTCTTACCTATGACCATAAGTCAAGAATACGAATATCTTTCCTTCGTTGTGCTTTACTTTCTTGCATCCAATTAAGAAGTCCAATCCAATCATGCCCACTAGGCAGTTAAGCAGTTCAGTCTATTTCCGTTCTTGGTGTGAATCTGTCTTTGTTGCAAGAGAAGAAGAGAAAGAGTTTCAAGAGCAAGATCAGAGGGATAGGTAAGAGATTAGCTAGTAGCCAGAGGAGAGGTTACTGGAAGTTCAGAAATCAGAATGAGTTTACTTAGGTATCGGAGCCAAGCCTGAGTTCAAAGAGCATAAGTTTCAGTAAAGTGTGAGTTTAAGACCAGTCCCTTATTCTGAGTTTCATATCTTTTTAGTAGATCTCTTATTCTTATTCTAGGGATGGTTGACAGTGTCTAGTACTAATAGGTCTAAGTATACGAGTAGTTTTATACGTAGTAGTGGCAAGAGGAGTTAATGACTAGGGAGTAGTAGCAAGAGGAGTGAATTACTAGGGAGCTAAGGAGAAAGAGGGAAAAGAGACAGAGGGATGGAAGCCTTAGGGGTCTCATAAGAAAGAAAGAAGAGTTTCAGACCGGCCAAGACACGGATAGGCAAGCAACGGCGTAAGCCGTTGTGCGGCAGCAATAATAGTGGGTTATAACGAAGTTATAACAGTTCCTTTGTTCGTGTGTCGCGGCAGGAGCTCTTTGAAGTAGTAGTCCTGTTCGAGTTTGATCTTCTTAAGAAGCCGAAGCCGAGGAGAATACGGAGAAGAAGAGGATTTCGCTAGGCACTACTAGACTCGCAACGGTACAAGCAATTACGTATTTGGATTAGTTATGAACAAGTCCCTTTTTTTGCCCCAAGTAGTTGTATGGAATAGAGGCATCCTTCCCCTCTTGCTCAGTTACTCCGGACTCCTTTACTAGTGGTAGCTGGGCGAGTGGAAAGAAGTATTTGGGGACCAAGTCCTGTGTGCGCCACTAACAACAAGAATGAAACTATGATATTCGAATTCAACTCCAGTGGTAGGAAAGGTCAGAATGAAAGTGAACTCTGGTACCTGAGTAAGGAGAGAAAGTACCATTTACTGGAATTCAAGAATGTAATTAAGGAGCAACCAAGCAATTACCTGTTTCATCCGTATTTAGTTGGCTTTGAAGCTGGAAGGAAAGAAAGTGAGCCGAACTAAACTTCCCTTGCCTGCGCTCTCTACTCTTAAGTCATAATGTTACTGAAAGGTAAGAATCCAAGGCTGGAACTAGGCATGCATCTAGGGCAACTCATAAGTAGGAATTCCATAATTGAACTCAGTAGTCCATAAGTAGGGATTCCAGAATTGCACCCCTTATTATAATCCGTCAAAGAGCCAAGCTACAGTACAAGAGCCAGAGCCAGAGAAGGATATAAGGTCCGCAACTAGAACAAGAAGCCAGAGAGGGATATATGGTCTGCAACTAGAACAAGCACTGGAACTCTACTTGATCACGGGAACAAGACTGGAATTGCTATCAAAAAACACGGGTTTTAGTGAGTTACTGGGTTAAACCTGCCTATCACTGGTTTGGTTCTGCAAGTAAGTGAGTTCAGACTGGTTGTTAGATGCACTAGCTTAAGTCTGCCTAGCTACATACCCATACAAGCAACCCTTGCTTGAAGTCTTAGTATACCTTTTAGCAGTCCCATACTCGCTACCCTTACTTTCAGGCTTGAACGATAGAGTTACATTCCCCAACTCCCCAGCTACATTCTGCCCAGCACCGGTTTGGTTCTCACTGCCACTGGGGTAAGGCTCGCTGGTAGTAGCCAGCTAAAGCTGCCCTTGCTTTAAGCCTTGGAAGGGTGAGTGCAATTCTTAGTCTATACCCTAGTTGCTTGGCGGTCATTAGTAGTTTGAGTCTGATCGGATCTAGTATCAGCCTGAGCAGACACCGCTGCAGTCTTACTAGCACCAGCATCAGTCTGCCTAGCCCGGGTTGAAGTCTTAGCATCACTAGCTCCGTTCTGTAACTCCCTTGTTTGAGTCTGATCTTAGGCACTGTTTCAGTCTGTTTCGTCCGTTGCTTGGCCCTTGCTTTTACTACTAAACCCTATAGAAGTTCCCGGTATCCTTGCCAAAATACCTGTTCTTAGAAACCCTTACTGACACCGAACCTTGCTTTACAACCTATTAGTCTGCTCCTCCTTACCTTTTTTCTGAAAATAACCTTACCGAGCTATACCTCTGATTCTTATTTAATAACCTTACCGAGCTATACCTCTGATTCTTATTTGTAATTGAAAGCCTCTACTCTCTTACCCTGAACTATAGCACCAACACTATTATTCTTATTATTCGATTACTAGCCACCAAGTACTAAACCACAGCAATAGAAGAATCAAAGTAGAAACAAGGAATATAGCTCAAAAAGAAGAGAATGAACCCAGTGCTAACAAGAATAGAGCCATCGGCAAACGGACTGTACCTACACTACAAATGAGGCTTCTACTCATAGCTATAAGACACAAATCCATAACCCCACCAGAGCGAGTGAACGGATCTCCTTGCTTTCGTTCTTTAACAGCAGATCTAGACTCTTTCAATAGTTATTAAGATCCTTTCACTACAGCTTATCATACTTCGGCTATTGCTTCTCAAAATCCCACTGAGTCGTCCAAGAACTAGGGGCTTTAAATGCATTATAAGCTCTATTAGGTGTATTCCATTAGGTATGAGTGGAGGTGTGATAGCGATGAATACAATTCTGATTGCCCACAACGAACTACCATTCCGCTACTAATGAGTTGTTTTCTTACTTATTAATTGGATTCCTCTCCTTGTTTGTTTATTTCTTCCTTTTTATTTGGATTCGCGGAGGAAGCAAGTAAGTCTAATATAGGCATATAACAATAAGGGCAACTACAAGAGTGGAAGCAGAGATCTTGTTTGAGAGAAAACAAGGGCAAACGAATAGGCAGGAGACATGGGCTCAAGAGATATGGTAAGCCAAGATCCGAATCAAGAGTTAGAGAGTCAAAGCCGGTAGCTAAAGAATCCAAATAAGTCATTTCTGGTTGGGTAGCAAGATCCGAGTCAGTAGCTATAGAAAGCAAGTCAGGAGTTTATACCCGAGCAACTGACAAGCGAGGCTCGTAGGGAATTAGAAGCAATGGTCGAAAGCCTGACATAGCATTGCCGTGGGTAGGTCTAAGGTCGGTCGTGTGAACCTCTTTTTGATCGTAGAAGAAGAAGTGATCTGAGGAATAAGCATAACTCAGTGCCAGCAGCCGCGGTAAGACAGAGGCGTTATCCGTATTGATTGGGCGCGTCTGTAGGTGGCTTTTTCAAGTCCGACGTCAAGTCCAATCCTAGGGCGAAACCCAGGACAGGCGGTCTAAACTACCAAGCTGGAGCATTTAAGGTTGGGTCAGAGGGAATTGAATCACTGCTTACAAGGATGCACCTACGACTTATGAGAATGGAGCTGCCGAGAAACTGGCTTACTACCTTGACTCGAATTCTGTAACTACTCCAACGACTTCTAACTACCTCTTGCACTTCACTCTATCTTTTATTGGTATTCTGTTACCTTATATTTCTCATATGGTTATTTAGACTAAATGGAAGAGGGGTTGTTTAATAGAGAAAAACTAGGTCGAGTCGAAAAAGGGCCTATTAATTGACGCCCTGCCGCTACACTTACTACGTGACTTGGCGCGTAACACACGGATTCCATCTCTAAACTTACCTTCCAGAACTATACCCATCATTCCGATATTTCTCATTTCCTCTATCCGACCTCGTTACTTATTGCCAGTATACTACTTTTTTTTCTCAGTGAATCCAACTCAGAAGCTGCTTTCTCAGCGAATCAAACTCATCCATCAGTAAGAAATCCACTACTAAGTAAGAGACCTAAGCTAAAGTAGGGGAAATCCACTCTTGAGTCGGGATACCTGGCTGTATGGGCGAACTCCCTAGTAGTAGTAGTAGCAA
The DNA here is from genome assembly GCF_036884655.1 of Musa acuminata AAA Group. NCBI lineage: Eukaryota > Viridiplantae > Streptophyta > Magnoliopsida > Zingiberales > Musaceae > Musa > Musa acuminata. The sequence goes on along the minus strand of NW_027021279.1, from coordinate 167,520 downwards.
CGAAAACAGAACAGAGGAACTAAACCCAACAGTAGTAGAATGGGCAGGGGAAATCAAGATTGGATCAGTAGCCTAAGGGTGAAAGAAGCAAGCAGGGGACTTAGCGGTGAACGGGTCAGTAGCTTCAGAAAGAGATAAAGTCAAGTAAGGCGTATAGCCAAGATAGATTGCTAAGTGGGTATTTGATTCTTATACTTTTGAGTTGGGATTTCCTGATTGCTAGGTTGATTCCATATTACTATATAGTAACTTAGTTTGGTATCTTGACTTTAGAGTGGAATTCCGAGTTCCCCGAGCTGAGTTCCTTTGCTCTTGTTTCAGTACTAAAAGCAGTAGTTCCTTTCTCATTGGTAGTGATATCAGCCTCTCCAGTAGTGGTTGTTGTCTTTGAGTTACTCGGTGGAATGAGAGCAAAGAGATATGGACTGATTATCAGGTTATTTAGAATAGGAGTTAGTGAACCACAGACTTGAGTAAAGGGTAGTAGGAATTAGACCAAGGAAGGGCAGCCTTATCAGCAGTAGATGTATTATGAGAAGTCCTAGTATGGAGTTTCAATCCCGGTTTCGAGGTCAATCCTAACAGCACTAACCCTTATTAATAGTTCTGGGTTCAAGCCCGATCGGTTAAAAGCTAATTCTGTCTATCGTTCACGTACGGAATGAAAGCTACCTTAGTAATGAGTGGAGTTCTGTATCTCGGCAGTTGTGTTTGTAGCTGTGGTTCGAGCCTTGTTAGCGGCGGGTCACAATTCCATGTTATGAGTTAGAGCCTAGAGGCAGTAGCTTAACTCTAATAGTAGTAGCCCATTCTGATCGGCAGTAAGTAAAGGTCTGTATTGCTTGTTGAAGCCTGGTTTATGTGTTTGATTATGCTAAATGAGACATGGGCTTAGTCTTGTGTAAGCAGCAGCGAAAGCCTTAGTGTTGAGTTAAGCTTTGTTTCCTGGGTGCATTCCCGTACTCTCGTGTAATTCTTAAGGATTCTATTGCCATTCCTATGCTCCTGTTTCCATTGCCTGGAATGCTGAGTTCAATCCTTTATTCCATGATTAATATGGTTTATAAGTCAACTGCTTTAGGGATGAAAGCAAAAGGCAGGAGTTGAGGCTTTAGAGCTGGTGGGAGTGTCGGTTTGGAACCAAGGAAGGGCAGACTAGCTTCTGAACTCATTAATGTTGTTAGTAGCGGGCCAACCTCTGGTTAGTTCATATAGGCTGTTTATCAGTAGTTCCTTTCCCATTAGTAGAAGAATCAGACTTAGCTGAAAGGGAGTTAGCCTCATAGGCAGTAAAGGAAGAATAAAAGCCAGTGAGAGCCTAAGGTCCCGTGGAGCAAGTAGGAATCCGTATCAGTAGCTAAAGAATACAAGTAAGTAGCACAAGGACTTCAGAGTTAAGTAAATAATAAGGTGTACTAACTTGGAGTAGGGTTTCAAATACTGTATTTGGTGATCGAGAAGTCAAGCTCGGAAGCTAGCTTATATCAAGGAAGGGCAGACTCGGAAGCAGTAATGGTAGTCTCATATGCCCCCTAGATTAGTTCTCATAGTAAGTAGTCGGATTCTTATAATGATGGTAATGGATTGAGTTCTTTAGGGCCCGCGACTTCTAGGTCTTAGAATGCCCTAGATCATGCCAATAACCATTAGTCTTAGAGCTCACCCATACAGACAAGGTATACTTACTTGCTCGCCAACCAACACACCTATTGATTGAAACCATAGTATAGGTATAGCATACAAAAAACACAGTAACTTAGGGGTAGGGGAAGGAATTGTTATAACAAGTAGGAGGAAGCGGCTCTGCCGCGCTTTAGCTCACTGACGCGTCACGTTAGTAGTGACTTGTCTAGTAGTTACTTGGCGCATCTCTACTTTCTTTCTTTCTAACATCATTTCCTCTCGACCAGAAACATCATTTCCTCGCCCTACTGCTTAACAGAATTCTTTTGACTAGTCCAATTCTTAATGCCCTGCGCACTAGATCAGTACCCTTCCATATTCTATTATTAATCGGTACCCTTACTTATTCTATTATGACTTATTCGTACTAGCTTCCCTTGCCGACCTCACACCTCTAAGACTCAAACTAGCGTATTAGTTTCCTCGGTGCCAGTTCCATTCTTCTCATAGTAGCTATAGTATTGGATTTACTAGTTGGATTCTGAACTTCTGTACTGATAGCTCCCTCGCCTGCCTCTCTTTACTCCCTAGTTTAGTCTTCCGTTTACAAGTAGTGATCTGGTCCTGTTGAGAGGTCGGGTAGGCTTGCTGGGTGTTAGATTAGAGATGAGAAAGTCAGTAAAGTAAGTTGATTGCTAAAGAATGGAAAGAGAGTTTACTTCAGAATCCAATCCAATGGGAAAAACAATAAATGAGAAAATGCAAAAAAAGCAGAAAACAACTCTTATTTATCATGTACCAACACAGTACAGACACAGTAGGGAAAATAGCTATCTTCCTTATATAGGATTACTGCTAACCAGCCTTAACCCAGTGCTGGGCAGACTGCTATTGGGTAGTGATAGGCTGAAGCTAAGGAGTCAAAGAGTAGACCTAGGGCTAGCAAGACTCAGCCCAATGCCGCTAAGCCTTAAACCAGTGCTAGCAAGACTCCCGCTACTATTACTAAGAAGAAAACTCACACCGAGCAGACTGATACCAATGCCAATCAGACACCAACCACTGTTCCCAAGCCTGTTGCTGGTGCTATTGGTACTCGGAATGGAGCCAGTGAGTGATAGAATGGAGCTGATTAACCTAAGAATGGAGCTAATCAATCAAAGAATGAACCAAGGGTGGAGTAGCTCCGACTGATATCAGTGCCAGCAAGCCTTACCCCGGTGCCAGCAAGAACGAAACAGTCCACAGTAAGCCTGAAACCCACACCGAGCAGAATGGAACGAGTGCGGCGGAGACTTAAGCGAGCAAGGACAGGAACCAAACACCCAACTAACGGACTGAGACAACAGCTACTAAGAACCAAATAGTACCCAATCAGACTGCGACCACTGCACCTAAGAACCAAACCGGGGAGTCCTAGACCAAAAGCAAGAATGCACCTAAGGAGTAACAGCCTTAACCAATACCACCGATTCACCGATAGACTAGAGAGTCAGCCAGGAACTTCTACTAGTACATGGAGCTAACCCATAGTAAGATCAGAATGAAACCACAGCTGCTAGGACTGATGCGGTGGACTACAGGTATGGGTATGTTGCTGGGCAGACTTCAACCCGATAGTCAAAGAACCAAACCCGTGCTCCTCAGCCTGATGCGGTGCCCGCCGATTCCCTTTACTTACCCACTGATTGCCCGATGCTAGTTTAAGAATGGAGCTAAGGAGTAACAGTATCGGTAGACGGAAGTAGAAGCTAGAATCAAATCAGTAACTCCAAGACTTAACCCAGTGCCGAGTAAGACTGCAACCAAGGGTAGCTAGTCAGGGTATGTAGCTAGTAAGACTGATTCTCTGTATTGGTTGCTAGGGTCTTGGTATGTGCTAAGGCTGATACGGTGCCTGCTAGGTATTGGTTTGTAGCTGGGCAGACTGTTGCTAGTGGTAGTAAGCCTGATCGGTGTCCTAAGGTCTTGCTTGGTATGTAGCTCTGGCGAACACTGGGCTTGCAATAAGAAAGGAACGAAAACAGAGGATAAGAATGATGGTATCAAATGAACAGGAGTTGTGAGTTGACTCATCGGTAGTGAACTAAAGAATCGAGTTTGAGAGTTTACTTAAGAATCCAATCCAATGGGAAAAACAATCAATGAGAAAATTCAGCCAAGACACTGCTAATGACCGCCAAGCAACTACTAACGTTGCGCGGCAGGCGTTTTGAGATCTAGGCGCGGTAGCGAGCTATAGGAACGGCAGGGCCGCTGTTCAGGTCCAGAAAAGTCGTACAATTTCCCGTGTACTGACACACTACAGACAAAGTAGGGCAAAATCTATATCAAAATCTCTCTTCTTATATAGGTGAATTGGCTTTGCCCCCGCATCTAGTATTGGTATGTAAGCCTGAAAGCACTAACTCTAAGACACCAACTCGTGCACCTAAGCCTGAAAGCAGTGCCAACAAGACTGAGCCAACTACTTATCCAGCAACTGATCTCGTTGCCAATGCTCAATCCCCAGTGACAGGTCCAGTGAGAAAGTAAGGTGTGTTGGTGCTCTAGCTCTAAGTCTGGTTTCATCATATCTTAGAGAATAGCCTGATGAATAAAATAGGAAGAAATCAAAAAAAAAGTAGAGCCAAGACACTGGGCAAGTAACTCGGTCCCCTACTAAATGCTATCTGTTCTTATTAAGGATTGAGCTGTTATTATTAAGGATAATAGCGTTGAGAAAGATCTTCTGCCGGCTCCGGGTGTTAAGAATACGGATCAGGTATCGGCCTTTGAAGCTGGGTTGATTCTGTAAGTGGTAGGCTTGGCGGCTCGGGTAGTTGACCTTGCTAGTTAGGGTCGGGTGCTCAAACATGAGATTAGAGGTCAGGTGCTCAAACATGAGATTAGAGGTCGGGTCGGGCACTTATTATAGGTAGGATCCGGCAAGAGAACCAGTTAAGGTGGTAGGCCTTGGTCAGTAGTAGTTAGTTTACAGAGGTAGATCAGAGGGATAGGGGCAAGGCTAGTAGAAAAGGTATTTATTCTCCTCTTATTAGGGTATGAGTAAAGGCGAACACTGAACTTAGTAGGAGGCGAGGAAGCTAGTCAAGTAAGTAATCAGTAACAGAGGTAGGGTCGGGTCGGGCACTTATAAGAGGTCGGTTCGGGTGTTAGCTAAAGTCTAGTCCAAGTAGGAGTCCTGTTGCATCTGTATTTGTTGTATTAGTAGAAGTCCTGTTTCATCTTACTTAGTTCACAGAGCATAAGTGGAAGTTGAGGCGAGGAAGCCTATTAAGTACTGAAGTCCAGAATTGCTATCTAAAATCACGGGAAAACGTCAAAATGTCATGGAGATGGATCGGTCCAGGAGGGAAAAGGACTTCGCTACCTAAAAACACGGGAAAACGTGAAAAGATCAGATAAGTGAACCCCGCTAAGAAGGGAAATGACTCGGCTACCAGGCAAGTCACTACTAATGTGACGCGGCAGCGTTGTTGGACGGGAAAACGTGAAAGTCGAATGAGAATCCGGTCCTCTATTAGCGGATTTGCCCATACGTTCAAAAATCCCGGGAAAACGTGAAAAGATCAGAGAAATCAGGTCATCTATTAGCGAAAAGAAGGTTGCAACGAGCCAAGGAACTACTTTAGTGTAGCGGCAGGCTTTCAGCACCTTCATTAGGAGTGGAATCCCCTGTTCTGGTTAGAGTGGACGAACGAGTTGAATCCAACAATCAACTCCAAACTCCAATTCTTATGCTCGGGGTTTATCCACTAATTCACTACTAGCAGTCTCTCGCCACTATATCTTATTCTTTTACTACCGAGCTAAAAGCAGTCCTGGCTTACTTTTCTTCTGTAGCTAATGAGAACAACACTGCGACTTACAAGGCTATAGCTCAAAAAGGGAATTCATCTACTGCTAACAAGAAGGGAGCTATAAACTAGTAAATCGACTACTGATTAACAAGACAACAGCACTATCCCCCATTAGAATAGACTTTCACTAATAACACTAGACTATGGGAATGGAACTACTATATAGAAGAATGCAACTGGTCCCCCCGCAAGAAGAAACCAAAGAAATAGGACATTCACTGCTGACCTAGAACCTCGCCTTATGGCTTATGAGCCTGTCCTGCCTTTCTTTTAAGCGGTCTCTGCTTACTTTCATTCTTAGACTCCAGTTTTTTAGGTATCAAATGCATTATAAGCTCTCTTAGACGCATTCAATGATCTATTTACCATCAACACCCAATAGGTTATATGCTAGAGTGAATTTATAACTAATCTATTTATTTAGAGGTAAAGCAACAGACAAGCTACCACTAGACCAGTATGAATATAGGAATGAAACTCGACAAGCGACTCCTCACTCGAACTACAGCCTTTACTCACACTACTTTGATTCTTCTACTACGGCACATTTCGCACTACTTTGATTCTTTTACTACGGATTTCGATCTTTGCTTTGCTAACTATTAGCCTGTCACTACTGTCTAAAGTGTTTATTTCCCTTATCTCTGCCTGTAGCCCATACCTTTCGCTCTGCCCTTACTGTCCATTAGTCCTTGACTTATTACTTCGATTCTTCCAATCCATACTTGGCCAACCAACTACTCTACTACTTGCTACCCGGGCTCTGGCAACTGCCAAGCGACTACTGATATTGATACTGATCCTTAAGATTACTCTGATCTTTCCTCTTCTCCTGAACTAGTTGATGCTGCTTCAAAGCCGATACCTGATATCTATATTCTTTCTCCTCTCCTAGCTAATCTAACTCTTTCTCCTCTCCTATAGAATAAGAAGACCTCTGGCTCATCCACCTCAGGTAACATCCAAGACACAGATAACCAATCAGGTAACATCCAAGACACAGATAACCAAGCGTATACTACTGGACTGGCACCACCACTTAAAGAAGGGTAAACTAATCTACTTCTCCTCTGTCTTCAAATAGAGATGCAACAGGTGCTGAAAGCCTAATACAACAAATACAGATGCAACAGGCTCGGCTCTGTCAACTAACCATGCTAAAACATCTTCTGCACCCGACCTCTTACCTAGGGCAACAATACCTCTGTCTCCTCTCTTATATAAGACTTCTGGCTCATCTCCACTAGCAACTCTAAACTACTGGGTATGACTTACCGCTCCTTCTGCAGGGGAACTACTTGGGGCTGTAAACCATGGCTATAAGTATCTCGGGCTAAAGTCTGCTACCAGTGCTACTACTACTAGAGTGAAGTCAACTCAATTCTGATTGTCTGCCGACCTAAACTATGGCTCTTTCAACGAATACTGATTCCACTGGACTACTACTTGGCCCTTTCTAAGTTGCTTGGCCCTAAGCTTGTCTATCCTAAGCTTGGTGGCTTGAAGAGTTGGCGTGAGAGGGTCTGCTTGCTTGTTGGGGATTCAAACCCTGCTTTTTTGTGCTGTGTTCAGCTAGCGCATTCCTTTCTTTTATAGAAGTAGAGAGGTCGGGCCTCTATAATAAGTCTCGGGAAGCAGTATATTGACTGGGTTCTGTACCAAGTGAAGGAAGTGCTCGATACGAAAGATTCACGATACGAAAAAGATTCAATGAATTCTCTGACTTCTGCTTACGAAGTTTTGTTTTAAGACTGTTGCGCGGCACAAGACAACTACTAATTCTGGTTGTTAGCAGGTGCAAGCAGTGGCGTCGAGGATAGTTCGGCAAGGGGGAAGAAGATGTTATAATAGAAGAGAAAAAGCACTTATAGTATAGTACTGCTAGTAGTGAGCGAGGGCAGTAAACTCTACTCTACTCTTGGGGTGCTCCGGGCAAGCAGTTAGGGAGTGACTTAAGTTGACTTCTTTCTTGCCAACTCAGTAAAGTACGTGTTACTTCCTCTAATAATTAAGACATCTCTCTTTCTTATCGGAAATCGGTAAAGTGGAATAGTAATCAATTCTTTCAGTTTACTTTCGAATAGTGATCGGAAAGGACTCGACTCTCAATCAGGTGTGAAAGCCAACAACTATAAAGATGGTACTCTCTTTTGACTACCCTGCCCGAGTATTGGAATGGAACAAGACTTCAATCTAGAACCCGGGGACAAGAAACTACTCTATTCAAAGAGCCAACTACTGGACTAGCTACTCTAAACTAGCAACTCGAAACTACTGACATGAGGAGCTAGCCCGGCCGGAGTATCTCTTTTCACTTAGCAGCCCAGCTGCCGAGGCACATTCTGAGTGACACTGGTTTGGTTCTTTGACTACCTTGCTTCGGGCTTGGATTCATTGGTGAAAGTCTCAGTGGTACCGGCATCAGGCTTGGATGCCTTAGCTGCAGTCCCATACAAGTAATACCTAGCATAGCAGGGGCACACATCAGTCTTACCAGCTACATGCCCATATCGAGCAGCACTAACATAAGTCTGCCCAGCCCTTGTTGAAGTCTTGGATTCACTGGTCGGATAGCCTGTAACACCCAGAGATCAGTCTGAGGCATGTGGGTTGCATTCTGATAGTAGTTAGCTCCCGAACACAGGACTTGCTTTTGAACTCCTTACTTCACTCCAGACTCTCCCCTTGAAGACCCGTTTGCTGTTGATAACTTGGGATGAGGCTTCTTTTACTTATCTTACTTAACTAGATGAAGTAACTCGAACAGCATCTTTTCTCTTTACCAACTAACCTAATCAATGAAAATATTCCCCTAAATCCAAAAGGGATTCAACGGCTCAAGGCACTTTTAAGCCCAAAAGGTGAAAGGGTATTGATTGGGATTAGGAAAGCCTTGTTCAAAAGTCTGAGGAAAGAAAGTCCCACTGCATCCGGTACAAATAGGTTGCTATTTAGCCAAACACTAAATTAGGATCATAAATCATCATATATCTAATAAGGACACCCGCAATCCATTAAACATTGATGTTTCTGCCCCCCATTGATTTCTCAATTAGCATTGATAAGGGCCCCGTAATTGATTTCTCTTTTATAAGGGTTTTTCGATTTCACAAGTGAGAAGGAGTTTTCGATTTCAAGTATAGTTCAGTGTCCTTGTGTCTTTGGGTTAAGGGGTAGCCTTGCCTCGCCTGCAAAGGGTCGAGCCTTCACTGCTTGTATTCTATTCTTTTCCTCCCAGTGCTATTACATACGGAATAAGATGTGGGTCGGAAGCTTGATTCGAGCTCTTCCCCATTCCTTTCCCCCAAAAAGAGTTAACCATGGCTCGGTGGTAAAGCAGAAGAAATCGATGGGTTGATTGGTTGGATGCATTCTGCCTTTCTCGGTCACACCCATGCATAGAACTTCAAGCCTTAGCAGTTCCGGCGGATCATCATTGTTCGCACTCCAGGGATCCCTATGATATTTAGACATTATTCTATTCCATATGAAGATTTCCCTATTACCTATTATATATGTAGACATTATTCTATATTCTATATTTAGACATTATTCCATTTATACAGAATCCCCATACGAGCGTGGAATCCCCATACGAGCGTTGAACCGGAACTTCCCCATCTCATCTGCTGGCATGAAATAGAAATCCGTGGCAAAGCCCGTAAATCACAAGGAAATCAATCTTAGACGCTTGACGTCGGTAGAGAGAGATGATTGGCTTCTTACTTGTTTGACCTCTCTTGGGAAATCAATCTTCTTACTTGTTTGACCTCTCTTGCTTGGCTTCTGGTTGTTTGTCTCCGGGTCTGAACCCTTACCTTGTCTTGCCCACTCGCCCCCTTCCTTCCCGGCACCAAGCATTCCTAGATATTGCTCCAGTGGTTGACTACTCGCATTGGTGGTTTACTATCCTGCTCGCCTAACGAAATCAAATCATCAATACTAGCTTGGCCCCAACTATTTCCGTTTATCCTACAGCAGCTGGCGAGCCACTCTTGAGACGGAGCTTACTCGGCTAGCAACGGGCACTGGCGACGGAGAACATAACTTCTGACTTTGGTTGTGGACCGGAACGAATTACTTGCTCTTTCTGCTTTCCTCACCGTTGAGAACCGCATAACTCATTCTCAGTCACAACTTCGAATCCACTTCAATCAACCCATTGAATAAGAGCGGATCAAACTATGCACACCAAATCAAATCAAGGAGGGGCAGTGGGTGATTCTTCCTACCAAGGTAAACCAACACTCAATCTCAACTCGTAGACTAGTAAACGAAAGCGAAGGGTACGCAAGGCATTCGATCTTCAAGCGAAAGGGAAGGGAGGTTCCATTTTCTTCCGTTGGTAAAGGGACAGGTCAACAAAGTCCGCAGCTCTCGAAGTGAGAATACACCTCCGCCATAGGATGACCCGAAAACGGGACCAAATAGCTATAGTATCGCTACGTGGGGGATCAGTGCATTCTTTTTTACACCAGCAGTGACTCTATATCCAAAATCAATCGATTACCATGCATTGCATTCTTTTTTACACCAGCAGTAACTCTATATCCAAAATCAATCGATTAATTCATTCCTTCCCGGTCCCCGGTTGTTTTCTCTTTTGTTTCTATGCATAGGAGGTTTCCAGTATAGGAATCCGGTTTGTTGCAGTTGAGTGACTCGGGTGTTGATCAGAAGAGTTGCTCAGAGAGGATCAACGTAGTGTCGATTGATGAATTCGTTTTGACCCGACCGACGAGGTTAACCGTGGGATCCTTTGCTTTCTGCTGTTTCGTTTGGAACATTGTGGATTTGACCTGACCCCTTGAGTACTTTGTATCAAGATTCGCAGCTCTTGCTTTTCTCTCTAGTTCAACGTTCACTCCTCCATGGAAACTTCGATCTCGGTGGTTCAATTGAGTTTCAATCCATTCGGTGAGTTTTTCGCTTCTCATATTTTTCGTGAAGGAAATTCACCAGCGGATTCTTTATTAGCTAATCTTGGACTTCTTCACACAGATTTCGGGGACTCTATTCCTCTCCTGATTCCGAAACTCCTATTGCTTTTTCACTCTTGTTCTTTTCTCTCTTTGGGCCCTACTTATACTACCAACCCGGATTCTGTTGATAAAGCTTCCTCACCCGATCCACAAGTCCTGTATTCATGTGCCGAGGAAACTCCATTCTTAAAGGACACAGTGCTGGTTGGGTTGGTGACTTCAATCTATAATGAGGCTTGCTCTTCTGCTTCCGTTCCTTCTAAGCCACATTATAACTACTGCCCTACAATATAATGATTTCAAAGCGGAGATGCACCTTTTCCCTAGTTGACTTATATCTTCTAATATATTTCTTCCTAACATCTTGAACTGCTGGATCTGGATCTGCCCTTGACTCTGGATCTGCCCTGAACCCTTACACTGAGGAATGGAATTGTGAATTACCCGCTTCTAAGCCGTAACTTCCCGCTTCCCTTGATGGTTGTTCAGGGGGGCAGACTCCGGGCATACATACGAAAAGCAGCCTTAATATTAATATAAGTAAGGGGCAAAAGAGATAGATCAAACAAGGAACTTCTGACTAAACTAGGGATGACACTAACTACTACTGACCCGGGGCTCCTGCCGCCACGAAGACAGGACTTCTATCTTTCGAAACTAAATCCTTAATAATAACAGATAGAATTGATATTGCTTTTTCTTGATTAATTAACAACAACTTATCTATTGACTACTTGCTTAACACAAGCACTTAAGCATACCCGAGCCTAGTAACTTGACTAGAGCGTAAGCACCAAACTCAACTTCTCTTGCCTACCGACACTATAGTATAGGTACTCGAAATAACAGATATCTTTACTAACTTCATTAGGCTCCCGAACACATAGCAAGTAGGCGCCTACTAACCAAGCAACTATGCCCTGTTTTTCGGTGAGACAAGCTATTTCGACAGTGTTAAGTCCACTCACAACTCCAAGCATGGTCTCGAACCGCTCTAAGACAACTACTACTGAGGTTCATTCTTACTTGAAACTATCTCTCCTCTGGCTCTACTACTGATGAAACTAGACCAGACCACTAAGCCTACTTCTTTCAATGCAACAG
>NW_027021279.1:122405-154948 GCF_036884655.1 Musa acuminata AAA Group | reverse complement strand
GAGAAATTGTTGGAATTCTATGAAAGAGTCCCGGGAGCCAGGATGCATGCCAGTTTCATACGACCTGGTGGAGTTGCACAAGATCTTCCTCTTGGCTTATGTCGAGATATTGATTCCTCCACACAACAATTTGCTTCTCGTATCGATGAATTAGAAGAGATGTCAACCAGCAACCGTATCTGGAAACAACGATTAGTGGATATTGGTACTGTCACTGCACAGCAAGCAAAGGATTGGGGATTCAGTGGTGTAATGTTAAGAGGTCGTGCGACATGAAGACATTGATAGCAATATGGGGGAAGTTCCCATCAGGCTACAACGGTTCTGCCTGACCCGTAATAAGCATGCATATGTTGTCAGTCAAGATTTAGTGTGAAGCCTTGGATACGACAAGATTTAGTGTGAAGCCTTGGATACGACCTGGGCTAGGGTGAGCTGAGGGGGGACAGCGTAAGTAAGCGAATGTGTGTAAGCCCCAGTCCATTATTTCTATTAGAAGGCCTTACTGTTATTCTGTTTTGCCGTGAACTGATTCGCCTCTGGCCTCTAGGCACGTCGGAACCGCATGAGTTCACCGGGGTGGAGCACGGTCCGCCAAAATCGGCATAGGTTAGGTGCTATTGATGGAACATGGTAAGCCCATCTTTCTCCATATGGAAGTGAAGCTGGCACATAGAAAAGTGGGTATAGGATGTCTCAAAAAGCAAAGGCCGAGCAGTAGGTAACGTTACCTGCACCGAAAAGATAGCTGACTGGGCTTTCTCCTGGATCCAATTTGCCCAAGAACTACCTTGGTGGTAAGGAAGGCAATCTCCGCGAGCGTCCCGCACCCTCAGAGAAAGCCAAATCAACAAGTATGACGCTCGGTGTCTTACTCTATTGGTAATAGTTCCTTGCTGTTGGTTTCGGCCAGTGCTTGTTTGCGCGCTTAACACCAAACCCAATCCAAATACAGGAAAGATGCTCTTCTCCTCTCGTGGGGCATCTTAGAATGATTCGAGCCGTATGAAGGGAAACTCCCACGTACAGTTTGTTTTGGGGGGTTTGTTGCCCGACTGCCCACGGACTTGGCCCGGGCCTAAGTGAAAGTTCAGTAGTGGGCCTACCAATCCAAACCTGGGGTATGCTGGGATTCGAGAAAAGCAGCACCTTACGATGTTCATGACCAATCGGATCCTGACGTACCAGTAGGTACCAGAGGAGATCGCTATGATCGTTACTGTATCCGTATCGAAGAGATGCGACAAAGTGTTCGGATCATTGTTCAATGTCCTAATCAAATGCCTAGTGGCATGATCAAAGCCGATGATTATAAGCTATGTCCTCCGGCACGATTAAGAATGAAACTATCCATGGAATCGTGCGCCGTGTGAAACATAGATCATCGCCCGTTCTTAACTTAGACTCAGGTTAAGCTCCATCTCGGAACCTTAGTAGGGTTAGGAGTAAAGCATCCCGAGGTTGACGCATCTAATTTGGCGTAGAGAAGCATTGGGAACCAAAATGTCCTTATTAAGAGCAGTTTCCCGGCCCTCGCCCCGACATAGCGCTTCTGGTTCGTTCTTCGGAAGAAGCTTATTATCCCTTATTCATTGATCTGGGGGAAAGGGAACTATATACGAGTTGGGAAGCTAGATATTAAGTAAGTGGCTTGATGAGGAGAACTAAGCTGACACTGAGGAGTTGGCTGCTGGCACAACAGGGTGGTGCCTTACCTTACCGCACCGCAGGCGCACGCAAGGTAGTGTTCGTGGTGGTGCTTCAGGATTCCAATGTACTGCGTCCAAGATCAGAACAAGCTTGCCGGCGGACCACTGCCGTCCCATTCTTTAGTGAGCTATAGCGCAGCCATCTTATCCACTGAACTAGCGTCAAGCTATCGCTTCGGGTCGAAGCACTAAAAGAAAAGGACCGGGAAACGCGGCGGCATAGGAACCACGGGAATCCCAGGAGATATAAAGACTAAGTCAGGGAATCGGGATCCTCGTAGTAGGCGGAACCATAATCTCGCCGAGAGAGGGCAGTCTTTAGAAGCACAGAGGTTTGGAAACCAAGAGAACGCTTCGCTCTTTGCTTCTTCCCGGTATAGGAGTAGCACCAAAATAGGGATTAGCTTAATTTACCCGAAAGCACTAACACCTTCCTCTCAGTCAAGTAGGCCACTTTTGATGCAGTCCGAAATAACCGTTACCATATATTAATCTCTTCAATGCTGTCATTTCGCTTCAACCAATGTTTCACCTCCCAAAAAGCGTGTCGTTGGCTTGACGAGCGCAGATTAGGAAGCGGGAGCAAGAATCCAAGAATCTATATCTCTTGTGCTTATACTTGAAGTTAAGGGGAAAAGAGAAGCGCTTTCGCTACTGAGAAAGCGAACGGTCGGACTTCAGCTAACTTATAGAGCTGCCGAAGCCTATGTGCTATAATGCTGAACCAAGGACGCTCTGCCTTATCCATAGAAGCAGTTCTTAACAAAAGGGATCCTTTCCAGGCAATGACTAAATCTATAGATAGAAAGCCCCATGATGGGAAACTATCACGTTAGGTTTGGAGAGAGATGGGACCTGTGTGAGTTTAGGGTTTAGTGGGCAAGCAAGCTTTTTCGATTCTTTCTATAGCCTGCTAAATAACTACAGGATCATCGGTCTACTCTACCTCAATTCACCATTTCGAACCTTATACTGAAGGGTTTTCCGTACCAGCTCCTTCTACCTATACAGCAGTTGAAGCACCTAAAGGAGAATTTGGTGTCTATCTTGTTAGTAATGGAAGCAATCGTCCCTACCGTTGTAAAATAAGAGCACCTGGTTCTGCCCATTCACAAGGACTCGATTCTATGTCCAAACATCACATGCCAGCAGATGTAGTCACCATCATAGGTACTCAAGATATTGTGTCTGGAGAGGTAGATAGATAGGACTAGGTCTTGCTCGATCAGGACCCTAGCTTGATTGCGAGCCAAAATACCCTTTCAAGAATAACTAAGTTGAACATCTATAGGCTCCTTATTTCGGACGTTGCGTTCGGCGATCCCAATTAATAAGTAAGTCAAGCTCCTTTGTGAACTCATCCAATCTTTCTCAAATGCAAATGTATAATAACCCAATATTCTATCTATTTTCCGCTTTCATAGCTACTCTTATCTTATTTAGTAAGGCTTTCATAGCGACTCTTATCTTATTAAGTAAGTAGGATTCTTGTAAGTAGGATTCTTTCTCTGGGTAGAATAGTATTCCCCCGATGAACCCTCTTTCCCCCGTCCCTCACCACGAAGTGATTCAGCCTCTAGTGAATGACGTTCTGGTGGCGGTGATTCATAATAATTGGAAGGGTCTTTCTTTCTTTAGGTTCTTAGTAAGGGCTCCTCGCCTGACCAAATTCTTGCTGTTACCAATCGGGGAGTGGGATTCCAATTACCCCGGAGTAAAGACTCCCAGATGCCTTGAGTTCTTGGACTCAGTTGATCAGGAAGGAAGAAGGAATTCCTTATACACTGAGTTCTAAGAAGGGAAAGGAAATAGCGTTGTTTGATAAGGGGAACAGCCTGACAAAGAATAATAATGAAAGTTCCCTGGACTCAATGACTCTAAGCCTTAACTCATTTGAATTTCTCTGACATTCCACGTTTCCGAAACGGATCTTTTTCAATATTTCACATTTTCCATGATTATCTCTATTTTAGGTATTTGGGGAATCCTCCTTAATAGACGAAATATTCCTATTATGTCAATGCCAATTGAATCAATGTTATTAGCTGTAAATTCGAACTTCTTGGTATTTTCTGTTTCTTTGGATGATATGATGGGTCAATCATTTGCTTCATTAGTTCCAACAGTGGCTGCTGCGGAATCCGCTATTGGATCAGCCATTTTCGTTATGACTTTTCGAGTCCGAGGTACTATTGCTGTCGAATCTATAAATTGCATGCAAGGTTAAACATTACTACATCTAAGTGATCCAAATACTCTACTTTCGTTCTCTTCTTTCTTTTGATTATTGGACTTGGCCGCCGGGTGTCTTACACTACTTCCCGTTCCATTGCAGAAAGATGGATACATATAACCCCTGTGCCCAATGAGATTTAGTTCAAAGGATATGCAGGATATCAATATGCTATTTGCTGCTATTCCATCTATTTATGCATCAAGTTCGAAGAATATCTCAATAAATAATGAAGAAATAATAGTCGCTTTATGTTTTATAGGCTTTCTCATATTCAGTCGGAATAGTTTAGGTGATACTTTCAAAGACACTCTCGACGGGAGAATGGAGTCTATTCAGGAAGAATTGCAGCAATTCTACAATCATAACGAAGTCATTCCGGGGGAATCCAATGCACTACAACGATTACTTAGGATCAGCTTGTACATTTGCGGCACCGTAGTAGAATCATTACCAACGTTACGCTGTGCGCCTAAGTGCGAAAAAACAGTGAAAGCCTTGTTATGCCGAAACCTAAATGTTAAGTCAGCTACACTTCTAAATGCCACCTCCTCACGTCGCATCCGTCTTCAGGATGATATAGTAACAGGTTTGAATTTCTCAGTAAGTGAAAGATTTGTCCCCGCTTCCACCGCTTCCATCATAGAACTTATTCGAGAGGGCTTGCTAGTCTTAAGAAAGATCAAGGTTGGGTAGGGTCTTCTATTCCTTAAGCATAAGGAAGAGGATCAAAACATAATTCATATCTGTTCATGCTAACAGAAGAGCGGATCCAATACACATCGAGGAAAATCTTCTTATTCATGTGCTCATGCTAACAGAAGAGCAGATCATATACACACATCAGACTTATTCTAAGGAAATGGTAGCAAGTGTACTTGATTCATTTTGAGCCCCACGAGTGAGTTGCCGCTCCCTAGGAGGCTTAATCATATGCTACCACAAGATCTCGTTTTAGCCTGAAGCCTAAAGTCCGGAATCTTGCTTTGGAGCGGTCAGTCAAGATGTAGTTTCAAGGATCATAAGAATAATAAGGATCAGCATAACGATCCAATGGCAGTGGTTAAAGAATGAGTTCCGAGGTGATTATTTGGATTCCCGCTTTCTGGATGAAGTCTTGGAAACATTAGTTACAGCCTGATAGTAGCAGGTTGCTTCCCAGTTTCGAGTTAAGGTATTGTTAGCGGTGGGTTCAATCCCGAGTTAGTAGTTGGGGAGTTACAGACAGGAAAGGCTGCCTTGGTGCTAAAGTAAGTAAGCCTGAGATGTAGTAAAGTAAGCCCGAGAGCCAGTAGAGCAGGGTTTGGTTAAACTCATATTGCATTAAGCCTTATAGTAATGAGTTGCAAGCCTATTTCGAGTATAAAGGTGCTAATTGCTTAGTTTGATTCCGTCTGGTATTGTTTTGATTCTTGTAGTTAACAGTGGTAGACTCAAAGCAAAGAAAGTCAGGCCGGTAGCCAAGTAAGTAAAAGACTATGGAGGGGCCCCCGAGGCGGGGGTTTTCAAACAAGTAAAGTCAGCCTAAAAGCAAGGTAGGACAGGCTTTTTCTCAGTATAAGAATCAAGGAAAGGGGAGCCATACTCTCCAAACAAGTGGATAAAGGCAGCTCTTGGGCATAGCCATTTTCTAGTTAGACAATTCCGACTGCTCTACAGGGGCGTCAGAGTCAATACGAGAATGCTAGCTGGGAAAGCGATACTAAAAAGGCAAGGCAATAAGGCAAGGACATTGGACACAACTGCAGCATAATAAGGCTTGGAATACCAGATTGAGTTCTGTGACTTATGAGTAAGACTTGGCCCTGTATGCAAGTAGTTCGTTTACATTGGAAGTATTGCCAGACTCACGGCTTAACATACATAATGGAATAAGTAAGTCAAAGAATGGAGGTAAAGAGCGCGGGAATGCAAGGAACGATGCAAAGAATCAGGATACTGTAATGTAAGCCTAATAGCCGGGAAAGGAATACCTATACCTAAAAAAGAGATATAAAATACAGGTAAGCAATGCGAGGTTTAGAGCTAGGGGAGTCAGAGTTAGAGCAGCGGCTTGGTGGCTGATAGGCATTAGTACAAGAATGAAGGACAGAGAAGTCAGTTCGGGAATGACAGTTTTCAGAGTCAAAGAAAGGAGAGTAAGGCTTTACTAAAGGATCGGATGACTTAAAGAAGGGAGAGTAAGGCTTTACTAAAGGATCGGATGACTTAAAGAAGGGAGTGGTCTAGTTCTTCGGGTGTTCAAGAAGGAGCTCGATTGGCGAAAGAAAGATATATAGTAGTTTCCTAGGCGCGTCGATAAGATCCCGCATCTGGTTGAACTCTAACTCCCAATACAGAGACCCTCGTATACCAATTAGTAAAGTACTCGAAAGAAGATTATTTCCATCTGATCTGGATCACATCACATAGTATGGAAGCACTAAGTAAATCAGTAGAGACTTTGACTTTAGCTATTAATAGGGTGAACTCAGGTAGGGTTAACTCAGGACTTGGGGAAGAAACTGAATCAGGGTTTACTGCCCCAACCAGCCTTAAACAAGTGCATCTCGAGCCTGATGCTAGTGGGTCTGTTCCTGTGTTCCTAACAGTAAGGGATAGAATAGAAGTAAGTAGTTCAAGTCTAAGCCTTCAAGTCAGTGTTTCAGAATGAAACTAAGAGGTGAGCTAGTGGGAAAGTCAGAATGAAGGTATCAAACGGAGGAGCAGAATGAAGGTATATGAGCCGAAGTAGAGGTGTAGTTGCCTTGCCAGCTGCTTGTTTAATCCCGAGTGGAATACCGAGTTGCATCCTTTGTTTAGTCTTCTCTGAAGTTGACAAGTAGTAGCTCCTTAATTCAGTATTTCTTGTTTCATCTGTATTAGTTGACAGAGAAGAATGAAGCGGGATAGATCTAATCTAGCGCATTATCCTATTGATTTCTCTTGCACCCTGCGCTTATCTTAGTTGGGCAGCATCGGCGGTATAGTTGACTTTCTTCTACACTCTGTCCATTCCTTAGTTCATCCTGTATTAAGGGCGGCAGCCCCTCGTATCTGTCTCATCTGTCCAAGCCGGTAGGTGCCAGGAAAGCAGTCCGAATACTTTCCACTCGAAGAATAATCCTTATAACAGGAAATTCTCCACTTCCCACTGCAGATCAAGAAAACTCCCCGTCAATTACTTCCCGCGCATACTATACTGAAACATAAGTCACTCACTACGTATATACTCCGTTAGCTAAACATAAGTCACTCACTACGTAGCAGAGCGGTTAGGGCTTTATACGCAGCACCCAACCCATATCTATTATATTATACTATAATGATACCCGATACCCACTCGGGCGACTATTTCACCCCACCTCAGGCAACAATACCTGTGGTCATCTATCAATTCCAATTCTTATCTTCTTATAGGATAGGACTTCACTACATCAGAGGTTAGATTAGATGCCCGGGGGCTTCCCTTATCTTGATTCTCTTGCTCCTGTACTGTTACTGATGTATCTGCTCTAACAGCTGACCCAACTAACTATAAGGGCCTAGACAATTGAACGTAACTTGAATAGCTTACCAAGCCTACCTCTCATAACCATACTTGAGAACTGGCACTGGACCTGGACTTATAGTCTAAGCTTGGCTCTTTGATTACTTAGTTTGATGCTCGGTCCTCGCGCTAGGGGCTGAACCACAATTCTGGTTGCCTCCTATCAGATAACATCCTTTTACTACTACTTATTTTCATTCCTATGTTCCAGCGTTAGTATGCCAATCCTTTCTTCTATCCCATCTATCTTATGATGATATCCATTACTTCAATGCCGAGTTTGTCTACTCAACTCCTGTCTTAGAGTCTTGCTTTCAACCCTAAGCTTCTGCCTTCAATGCCGGAGCTCCAGAACGAAACCACTAGATATTAGCCTGTCGTCTTTCCCTTATTTATCATTCTGACTATCCTGTCTCTCGGTCTTACTCCAAGATGCACCTAATCGGATTGTTTATTGACATAGTAAGTCTGGCACTCCCTTTAACTCTCTAACTGCTGGACATAAGCCTTCCTTTTCTGCTTTTCATTCTTATGCTTGAGTATAGTATTCTTTAACTGGGGCCTACTTGCTATCAAACTTGTCTTTCCTGCTCCACCTCACTTGCTTTCTTTAACTACTGCCTGGCATCCTTACTAGCCATACTTTTGACTCTTTAGCTGCCGCTTTGGAGCCTTACTTGCTTCTTTCATTCTTGGGATTAGTCCTTTGTATTCTGACTTGAGAGTTGTTGCCTTACTACTGATTTCCATTCTTCAATTAGCTATTCCTTAGCCGAGTTGGATTACTTGTCTCTGTTTTCAATCTTATAGGTAGTAGCCGCATTCTGATATTCCCAGTTCCATTACACTGGGGAGGCCAATAGCATCAGTCCAATTCTACGAAGACATAAGCAGTAACAACTAATACTAAACGGGAAGTAGCTAAAGTGTTTCCTTAATTTAATGTAAACCTCACTGACTTTATTTAACCCCCTGACTTAAGTCTGTATTTAAACCTGCTATTTCACCTACTTATATTAGAATTGACTAGTAGAGCGTGTGACTAGACACCGGTGTAAACAGCCCCAGTCGACTCCTTTAGCGTAACTCTTTTCCCTCCTTACTGAAATTATGTATCTCTGGGGTTAGCCCTCTACTGCTTAGTTGAGTTCTTTAGCTACTGCGCTTGGATCGGATCTTAGTTGAATTACTTTCCTTATATACTTATTTCTTTGTGTTACTTCTACTTTTGAGTTTCAATCCTCTACTCTACTACTATTTACTACTATTGAGTTCAATTCGATTCTCTACTCTGATCGACCAGGTAACAACCTTTATTGGCCTTGTACTACTGATGGACATTCTGGATTTGGATTCTTCTTTTTCTATGGGTACTTTTCTTTCCATTGGTTAATGGGGTGTTTCATTACTTATAGCGTAGCGATTAGTACTAATGCAATGCAATTCTGCTAGTTAGTGGTAAAAACCTTACTTCTTTGTTTCAGTTTCATACTGGGTGCTGGGCGCGCTACATCTCTCGTATCTATATCCTCACTTTTGCCCCCGGATCCGATACCCCTTCTTCGACTTACTCGTTTCATCCTTTGTGTTTTTTCCTACTTTGATTCTTCTCCCTGATGTAAACTACCTTACCTGTAAACGGTACTACTACTACAGGGATTATACTCTAACAAGAACAGGAAAAGAACCACTTTCATTCTATCTATCTTATATAAGAGAACTGATTGAACTCCGGCTCCTCTCTTACAACTATGAACTGCTTCCCTTGCCCACCTCTGCTCTTGCTCATCTCAACAAGCAAGCAGCTGGCTTCCATCCCTCTGGCTCTTTTCACTCTATGGCTCCTTAACCTCATTGGCTGCCTCAGCTACTGATTCCACTGGACCAGACACCTCTACTTGTAAACTGAAGTAAGTACTGGTCAACACAAAGATCTTAAAGCAGACTAGTAGTAAAGTAACTCCGGTCCTATACTATATACATTAGAAAGAGTTATTAACGAGTCCACCAAGCTACTACTAGACAAGTTGAACTCCTTACTCAGGTGCCAGTGTACAAATTTAGGTAAGTGTTACTGATTTCTTTTACTACTTAGTTTCATTCCTACTTTGAGTGAAACACTACAACTTACTATAAGGCCCTACTTCTTTTGTTTTAGCACCCGACCTCCACTCAAGCTTGCTTCCGCGACTACCTCTCCTCTTGCTACTAGCCAATCTCTCTCCGACTAAATATAAGGGCAACTACCATTGATGAAACAGCCGCACAACTACTACGCCTAAGCTCCCGCCGCTAGTGTTCGCTCTGTAAACTCATTCTGGAATTACCACTTATGAGCTTGCTGGCTCCTTATTAACTGAATTCTGATTTACTGAATGATTCCTTCTTACTTGCTTCATTAAGACCCTTACTTGCTTCATTAAGACCTCTGGGTACAAATATGACTTGGTTCCATTCTTACCTCGGATCTTCTCTGGATACAACTACTTATTAAACAGGACCAGAGCACTAGACTACTACTCCACTGGCAAAACAGGACCCGGAACCAGTGGATTGGATCTTAAGTAAACAAATCATTCCACTCTTTCTCGAACAGGACTACCAGTACTACTACGCCTACTTCTTTCAACTAGCCCTGGACTCTAATCTAACTCTGGCTACAAATCATTCTTCAACTTCTACTTTCCCTTTAGCTTCTCTGCTAACGGCATTAATATTAATAAAGGGCACAGGACTACTCGACTACAGACTTGAGAACTACTGTTCCACTCTAACTCGACTTCCACTTATATGCTCTTTTTAAACAGGACTACTACCCGGACTTGCACCAAAACCTTTTATTGCTTCCCTTGCAGACCGAAACTATAACAGCAGCTGACTTTAGAACTAGAGCTAGAACTGTCAACTTTTCACCCACTTAACTCCTTCTCTTACCCAGCCGTAGTTTCTTGTCCCTACTCTGAACTCTTATATCTCTCTACCGACCTTACCTCTACTTAAAGTGTTGAACCGACAACACCGAGTTCGACTGGGGATGAAACTAGTTAGTATAGGAATGCAACAAGTAAATAAACTACCGTACCCCTAGTAACTTAATTCCACAAGCCCAGCAGAGCCAGAGTCCTTACTTGATTCTTTCTTGCCCGGCGCCAACACAGTCAATAAGAACAGAGATTGATTACTTAGACACAAGAACGACACTTTAGCATTCTTTACTTCCCGCTTCAGATCAAAACTCGGAGACTGCTAATTCTTCTGATCTCTACTCCTCATCTAGAAAGTAAGAATTGATATAAGTCACACTTGGTATAGAAGCTCGTAACTCTCACATCAATTGTGGAACTGGATGGTAATATTGGTCATATAAAGTGGAGTAGTAGGAATTGTGAATCAAATAGCTCACGTTCATAGGCATCTTTCTTGCTTAGCGCCCGAACTACCGAAGACAGGAGCTTACCTTTGAAACTCCATTCTCACTTTATTGCACACATTCCCGATAAGGTAATATTCCACACAGCTATACAATGCTTGCTGCTTACTTGAGAACAGAAACTTGACTGGCACTGCTGATGATTCTGGAACAATACTGGAATTTCGAACACTGCTTCGCCAACTTCATCTTCATCCGAAGCAGAGTAGGTTGGGTCAGGACAACACTTGCACTTTCCCTCCCACTTGATGCCTCTGAGCCGGATCTTAAAACGGAGTCTGATCTCTAGCATTGA
Source organism: Musa acuminata AAA Group (assembly GCF_036884655.1). Taxonomy (NCBI): domain Eukaryota; kingdom Viridiplantae; phylum Streptophyta; class Magnoliopsida; order Zingiberales; family Musaceae; genus Musa; species Musa acuminata. The sequence continues at coordinate 143,752 of NW_027021279.1, read as the reverse complement.
AACTCTGCCTCTTGACTTGAATAGTGCAACGTCTGTTTCTTGCAAGTGCTTAGTCTGCCTCCGCATCTCAATTCCTATCTTTTACGCCTCTGCATCTCAATTCTTATCTTTATGGGCGATGTGCATTAGATTCCGGAGTGCCCCGTCCTGTTACTTCCAAATAGATATACTCACCTATGAGCACTTAGTCCATTCTGAAATTCTCAAGGTTCACTCTCCTTTCTGTGCCTTTGCTAAAGAACTCCCTTAGCCATTAATACCAAAAACAGGAAAAGAACCTGGTACTATAGGAGTAGGCAAGGAATAAGGCTAAACCGAGTTGAATCAGTTCTATTATATAATAAAGATAGAATGAAAGTTAGCCAGAGTAGTTTGCCCGAGGATAGGTCAATACCAGAGTGGAGTGATAGTTTTACCCCTTGTGGAATATCCCCAGTTCCCGAGTTTTCTAGTTTATTTCATTTGAAGTTCTTTTCTTCCAATACAAGGTTTGGGTAGTTACCGGCTTCTCGAACGTATGTATTCAAGAGTTTCGGAGTTGCTTTCCTATTATACTAAGCTTGTTCGTTAGCTGATAGACTTGTGTGTTTCCATTATTGATAAGCTAGAGGCAGCCCCAAGTAACCTGTCTCTTCTGCGCTAAGATCTCTTGAAGACTTCCCACTTGCAGCACATAATCCTATAGAAAGTTCTAGTGATTTTATTCTACTTAACGTAGACTGACTCAGTATAGCTTAAATTCCAGTTGTTTTTCCGTTGTTTTTTGAATCTTTTGATTTTGACTTTCAGTTGCGTGGCAGGGCCGCTAGTCATTGAAGTCAACTATTTACATTAACCTCATAGCTTAACAAGAGAACCGAACCAGTATCTTTGGAACCAACCCAGGAGTCAGGTAACAGGCAACGCAGGAACTGGCCATTCTTATCTCTAAGACTAGGCTCACCCGCTCTTTGAACACGGAAACGGATTCTTCTATCTCTTGCTCCCTTCCGCTCATAACTCCGATGCATCTACTAATTAGTAGTTCTCCTATAATAAGATAATAATTCATTTGATAGGGAATGCTCTTTACTTTAGTTGGGTATAAAAAGAAGCAGGCACAGAAAGAGACTCTAAGCCAACTACAGGATTACCTCCAAAGAGACTCTAAGCCAACTACAGGATTACCTGGAACTTAACCTTACCCAGTATCAGTGAAATTCCAATAAATGAGTTAACTCGGGGCCAGGGAATAAGCTTGAGACGGAGCACTAACAACAATAACTGAAGCACAGGATCCGGATCTCCTAGACTTAGCAAGCACAGCTGATTATCGAGTTTTAGACAATTAGTACATTTTCTTTGGTAAGCCAGCTCAGTTGCCCAGGATTAAACTCACACCAATAAACTTAAGGGCACAGCACAGGACTAAGAGTTGACCTCACTCTCGCTAACCTTAGCAACTGGGGGAGAGTTGTAGTATTCTTCCTCGGCAGCTCTAGTACACAAGCACCTTATCTTTCTCTTATTTCTGAATTCTTTCTTATATTAACTCTAAGGAGCAGAATTGTTGGAAAGAGAAGTGGTTAAGAAAGGGGAGTGGAATAAGTTCTCCTCCGAGTTTCATCAGTGGGAAGGACAGAAAGGTTGATGGGCCTCTATTCTTAAAGGAAGGTGCTAAGAGCCGGTTGACTTACAAGAGGGAAGGTTAGCTAGTCAATAGGAATGAAACCAGTAAGTTGGAAACCCGGTCTCCAAGATCAGAAATCGAATTTCAGCCAGATGAAACAGGCAATTATAGTTAGGCAAAGGCAAAGAGAGGGCCAAGTTGATAAGCTATTACTTCAGAATGGAATTAACCTATTTTCTATCAGGCAAACCCTAAACGAATAATGGGCCTCACACCTCGCTCACTCACACCTCGCATCTTCGGCTTTCTCTGGTAAAGTAAGGAAGCCAACCACCCCACAAAGTAATGAAACCAGCCTGCCCGAGTCACTTCATTCAACCAGCCTACCCTAGTAACAGAGCAATTCCACCACCCCACAAAGTCGCAGCCAGCTAAAGCTGCCCTTGCTTCTTCTGTACTGGAGTTTGACTTTTCTCCTATAGAATATAAAGTAATGAAGAAAGTAGAATATAAAGTAATGAAGAAAGTTTTACTTGAAGTCGAAGCCTCGAAGCCCCATCTCCTCTTGTTGAATGCCCAAGTAAGCTGTTAATAAGTGAGTTTTTGAGTGTTGTGAGCCAGCAGCAAAGCAAGTTTCTTTATTGAATACCACCTCCGCTACTGATTCCACAGAGCCTGGCACTAGACCTGGACCTGCACCTGCGGATTATTCTTCTACTATTTTTCTACAATTATATATTATCTTATTATAGGAGAGCGAATGACCCACGAGACTAAACTATCACTGGCCAAGAAGCAACAGTCAGAATGAAACCACTATTTTATTGACTACTTGCTTAACACAAGCACAATCACCTCCCTAACTGAAAGAGACTCGTCTGAAGTAGACCTGGACCTAGCAATTGCGATATGGAAGTAGACCTGGACCCAGCAATTATACTGCTTGACCTGCCTTGCCCGTTCGCCCTATCCCCTACCCGGAGACTTATTTATCTCCCTCTCCTCTGGCGGATTATAATAAGGGTTCAATTCTGTAATTCTGTATCTTAGTAGTAGATGCACTAGATCGTACCTGACTTGCTTTCCCCTCGTGCTCCATAGGTTCAATTCTATACCTCGCCTCTGGCTCCACTTTATTGATTTGGAGATTTACTTCCCGCTTCGTTGCTTGGTCGTTAGCAGTAGCTTGGCCCCAGATCCACTCTCATTAGTAGTGATTTGTAGTAGTTACTTGTCCGGTAGCAGTGGTATCAAGCAAGAAAGTCAGGAGTGTTGAAGCCATTAGTACTGGTATGAAAGTAGTCAGTCCTATTTCTTTGGTGGATTCTTTCCATTGGTAGTGAAAGACCGTTTGCCAGTAGCTCCATTATGAGATTGCTAGTTGTGTTCTTACTAAATGGGATTGGATTCCTTAACTAACAAGCCATACTTTAAGGGAGAAGTAGCAGAATGGCATATCACCCCAAGCAGGAAGAATTCAAAGTCCGTAATTACAGAATAGAAGAAAGTAGGCTTTCAGCACCTTATTATAGTATAGGGTTAAAGTCAAGTATTCTCAGTAGTGATTCAATTATTTCTATTTAACAGCTCAATTCTTCTAATACTGAGTTTGTTGCTATTTCCAATGTAATCCACTTATTCGTGTTGCTAGTGCTCTTAGACCTATATATATATTAGTAGTAGATCGTACCTGGAGTAACAGAACGAGCGAGGCAGTAAGAGTCAGTAAGGCGCTTGAACATCGACATGCGCAATAAGGCTATACCGGATTGAGTTCCCTATTTCTAGATTGAGTTCCTTATTTCCACCCTTATTCTGGTTTGTACTACTGAGTTGAATGCCTCATTCTGTATTGAGAGTTAAGAGCGCCTATCGTGGACCTCGGAACAACCATTCTTATATTAATGAGTTGAATTCAGTTGAGTCAGAGGAAGAATAAGTCAACCACACCCTATTTGCTATAAGGCGAGTGACTACTCATGTGTAGCGGCAGTGTTGTTCTCGGTGGAGAGAATGCACCTAACCTGTATAGGAGTAAAGACGCAACAGTAAAGTAAGGCTCCCGGGTTCAGTTCAATTCTACGAAGACATAAGCATTAACTGCCAGCCAATACAAAAACTCACTGTGTGTTTTTATTCCTGCAGTTGTGTTTGTGTTACACGGCAGGAGTTTTACACCTATTATTAGTATTGTGTTGATGTCCAATCCATCCGCATTCTCAGTAAAGTTCGATACCCATGCTATTGATACTACCTATTTGCCTATTTATTGATAATATACATGTGCTACAGTGCCCAACGAGACTTACACTATGAGAAATCAGACCTTCACTAACGCTTCTAAGAACCAAACAAGTACTACCAATACTGAATCTTATAATAAGGTGCTGAAAGCCTACCAATAACAGGACTGAAGCCGCTAACTATCAGAAGAAAACCGTGCTAATAAGACTTACCTGCTGTGTTGGGGCTCAGTTAAACTCCCAGGGGACAAAACTGGGGATCCCACCACAGCTCTATCGGAACTAAACTGGAACTATTAGAATCGCTCTACTGCCTCCCAGGCCAACTACCTACTCTTTGACTTGGTCTTTTCATTTCATATCCCTTGTTTCAGCCTACCGCTCCTACTAAAAACTCTGATCCTTACTTGCCGGGTTCGCTCTTACTTGACTATCTATTAGGCTTACTTTACTACAGCCAAGGATGCCCTTACTTAAAGGTTTCTCCCCTGCTATCTCTCATGCTCCTTTCAAGTTCCACGCCTTTCCTTTCCCTAGTTGAATGGGGATGCGGGTTCGGGACTCCTTATTCGCAAAGGTTGCGGCTTCTGCAATTCCATTCTTCAAGCTGGATCAGTATCATTGAGGTTAGCTTTGGGCGAAAGGAAGGAATCCAATATGGAGTTTTCCATTCAAGTGTCTCCGTGCGCAGTATCATTCTCACCGGCCTAAAGCCCCAGGAATCATTCTATCTCTCTTGCTTGCCCCTGTGCATTAGCTCAACGAGCCTAGGTAGATCAATCATAGTAATAAGTTCAGTCCTTTTATTAGCAGAGCAGGCGCTTGACTCTCAGCTGTCAACAAATACCCTCATTCTTCTTATGGTTAGTGCGCAAAAGATCTGATTGCCTGAACTCGACTTGAAACAGCGGATTCTCTTACCGCAACACTAGGATTATACTGGGGATGAGAACAGAACACCTTGAACTTTATACCTAACCCGAACAGCTGATTCAGTTGGGCCTGGACCCGGACTAGACTTCTTTCCCACACCTCTCCCTTCAGTGGAAGTTTCGAATTCCATCTATCTATTGCGCCGATCAATCACCTCTCTGGGCTCCTTTCCTTCTCCTGCTAAGGATTCCACGCGGCACACAAGCACCTGATCCGACCTTAAGTGAAAGAATTCATTGAATCTCTATTCTGATAGAAACTCATCCATTTGAAAATGCCCACTACGAATCAGAGTCCAAAGCAGAAGAATTCTAGTAAACAAGATAATCAAGCTTTCGTTGCCAACGCAAGAACGGAGAAAACTTTAGCCCTACCCATAAGGAGTTATTTGTTGAAAGTTGAGTTCGAGCCTAAGCGAGTAGGAGAAGGAGTTGGCACTTGCTTTACTGTCTACGCTATGATATAATAAGCTTTATTATCCTTAAATCCGGGTGTTGGCGATACCAGAGAGAGAGGAAAAGCTGTTTCCGTTTCCGTAGGTTATTGGCAAAAGTCTATAAGGTTGTTTCTTGGCAGATAGGTTATTGTGTTAGAGTCTGTTTCTGTTCGCCCAGTTCTTCTTTCATCATATATAGAAGCCGAAGCCGACGAACAAATAAGGAACAGGAAAAGGATTTGCCCTCTTCTCTTGTTGAACTCCTCTTTAAGAATTAGTTTAAGCAGTGAAAAAGATCTGTTAAATCCATAGAGCACCTACACCTAGTATAGAAATCAAGATATACCCCCAAAACAGGACAGGAGGTGAAGCTGACCAACTTATCATATTTACTGCGCCAACTACTTATTCTTTATCTACTCTTCGCCCAATATCAATACTCTGGCTCCGAACTAAACTCAAAAGTACGAATGAAGAATGTTAGGGTATTATCAGTAAGAATTCAGAATGGAATGATCAACTAAAGGGATAGATCTAGTGCATTAAGTAATAGGTCACTTACCCACCCCCGCTCGCCGAAAACTAGTATACGCTTGCCCCGAGTCTCAATGAGTCTTTTCCCTATTAGCAACCTTTAATATAGCTTCAACTTAGAGAATAGCTTTAATATAGCTTCAACTTAGAGAATAGCCTATATTACTGCTTTCCTTTATGTGGTCTAGACTTATATACGCGCTTACAACTCAGGAACAAATTCTCACACTCCACTTCTTTTCCCGCTCCCGCTCGTAGAGTTCCGTAAGCCGAATCGACTCTCTTTTCAAATGCTAGAGTGAGAGTTTCATCTATAAGATCATCTCTTTCTGTTCGAGTTTCATCAACGAGAGAATCAGCCGTTTAAAAGAGGTAAGCGGACCAATAAACAAGCTTAAGCTGCTTAGGTAGGGACAAAAGAAAAGGGTGTAAGCTGGATAAAAAAGATCTAAATCAGCAGTAATCGTTTTGTCTATAAGAGTTGTCGGCTAACGGTGAGTTCCAGTTTTCACAAGCAAAGAATTATATCATAGGTCCAGCGCAAAGCAAACAAGATCCGTATAAGGAACAAACAAAGGGTAGGTAGCTGAACCAACAAGGGCGTAAAGGTCAAAAGCCAATGAGTCAGTGGGAGCTGGATATGAGGAAAGATCTGATGCTGGATCATAAGGATGAGCAAGATATTAAGCAGTTGTCAGTTCCATTGATATTCCAGTTTTCCTCGGAGCTAACGGAGCTATGCGCTCTAAAGATTCCGTGTTACTGAGTTTGGTTGGGTGGGGCAATCTTCTAGACTCACTTCTGCACTCGATAGATTCAATGCCATATTTGGGGCTTCTACGCTCGAAAGAAAGATTCCTTTTTCCAATAGAGGTTCAGGTTCAAGTGCTTGTGCATGATTAAGTTGGGCGAGGAAACTCCAACCGGGTAAGAAGTGAGGTTAACGAGGGAAAGTCTCAACGCAGCGCAAGTCAGCAATAAGGTATAGAATCGTTAAGATGAAAAACGATATTACTCCATTATATACTATGGCAAGAAAGAATCCACTCCTTCTGTAGCGCTAAGGTACGATTGATAATGTCCTGATTCTCTGTCCGTTCTTGTTAAGTATCCGAGATCATATGCTTGAGTAGAAGAAAGATTAGAAGCTTGAAAAGGATTAGGTAAGGAAGTAAGAGTAGATGAAAGAGCAGAGAACAGGGAATTACTAGTTAGGCAAATACTTGGCCGGGATTTTGGATAGCAAATAGTTACCGTCACTGGAAACTTCACCTCTATCCTATACCTAGGGCTCTTCTCCTTAAAGGCACTAGTGTGCATCTCCTCTGGCAACAAATACTGATCGGAGGAGTTAAAGAGGTGCTCTAAGATTAGGATGAAAGGCTTGAAGACCGGGCCAATCAACTACAAACACATAGCAGCGCCAAGCGTATACTAGCGTTAACTGGCTCATTCTTTTGTTTCTTACCTGGGATCAATAGTACTTCTAGCTTCAAAGCCTCTAACTAGTTCCTGTGCCACTTATTATATCAGCTCTGAACTTCTTCACTTCCAGTCTTGTTTCGGGTGCCAGTCTTTAAGTGTAAGGTGGTGATTCTGTCGGTTGAGAGGGTGTTGTTGACATTTGCAGTTAATAACTTCAAGTAGGGGTAAAGGCAATAATATCTTAATTCATAAGCGAGTTGGAACAGAATATGCATTAGAAGCGAGATCAGCAGTGGAATGAATAAAGTACTGGTTTTTATGACCTAAGTCCACGACCACAAGAGAGGGGAGGTTATTCTGATGCGCATTAATTCTTATGTAGTTGCATGGCAGTTTCTGTATTCCTTGTTTACAGTTTCCATTCTGTAACTACCTTGTTGAAGTCTTACTAGCTACATATACCCATACTAGCGACCCTCGCTTGAAGGCTTGGATTCACTGGTTGTAGGCTTAGTTGCCCTAGCTCCATTCTGAGCCTACCCGGTCGAAGTCTCAGTAACATCAGTATCGGGCTTAGCTGCAGTGGTTTCGTCTTTGGCTACTTAGTTGCATTCTTTGATTGGTTAGCTCGATTCTCCGTTTGATTCTGTGATTTACTGGTTGGATTCTTTCACTACTTAGTACAATGTAGTAGCTTCTGATAATTAATACCAATACTAGATGCAGGGGATCGGTGGTCTAGTAACTTACTTCTTTGACTACGCCGTTCAATTCAGTAATTCCTCCTTTGACCTCTCCTCTTACTGAACAGCTGACCTTGCTTTAAGGCTTCTACTTACTAGTTCCATTCTATCCCTTAGCTACATAGCATCAGCCCGATAACCTAGGCAACAGTCCCGAGCTACTATAGACAGCAGTCCAATACAGCAGTGGGCAGTTTCATCCTGTAACTACTTAGCTGCACTCTGAGTCTACTACTTACTGGTTGAAGCCTTGGAAAGCCATCTATACCTATGACTACCTCGGGTCAGTGAGAATGAGTGGCACTTGTTTGAGACCTTAGCTACATACCCCAACTCTCTCTTCTCGGGAAAGCCTTTCACTCCTATGTAAACTCGGGATGAAACTCGAATAGTACATGGCTTGAATCTGTCTTTGCAAGAATCAGAGCAGGACCACTCTATTACACCTATATAGCAACTAATAAAGAATTGCACTCGCTTGCATCTCTGCTTGTCCCCCGCCGCCGGTATGATAGAATCAGGTCAGGTAACTCACGGAAGCTGGGTTAAGGGGATAGTGGCCTATTCCAGTTTCATCTACTAGCTTGTCAGCGCTTACTTCTCTTTTGGCACTGGGCAACAAGAAAGTAATGGTGCTTGGTGGCCGACGACGAAGAAAGCACTTGAGGAGAGGAGAGGTGGGCAGGCAAGATAAGAATGGATTATTGGATTCTATGTTGGACAGAAAGATGTACCTGATAGCAAGTAGCAAGTAGTTCTGAAAGTGGAACTCCTGCTTTTACTGGGGATCTTTTGAGTATCGGTTTTGACTTACGCCTACAGTATAGAAGTGTATAATAGGACCTGGTTCTATGTCCTGTGAACTGGCTTTGAAAGGTAAGAAGAAAGTCAAGGTACGCGCGGAGCTGTGTGAGGTTACTTTCCGAGGTTGACTAGACACCCATCCTCTTTTGCACTCAATGTAGAGAGAAGAAGAGGTTAACTACGGTGCTTGCCCCCTATTGTCTTATTCTTAGTCTGATACTTCCTTGTCCTAGTCGGTGAAGGTTATTGATTGGCTTGATTGACCTTTGTTGTAGGAAATATAAGTTAGCTAAGAAGCCGAAGATCATATAGCTCTCGAAGGCGAATGAAACCACTACAACTACTCGAGTCAAAGAATGCAACTAGCTGCTTCCTGACTTGATCAAGCATCCTCCACTTCTAACTGAATTAGGCTCCTCCACTTCTGGCAACCCCTTATTAGAATGAATTCTACTCTAACAAGAACAGGAGCAGTAGTCACTATTGAATACAATAACTCCTTCTCCTACTCAAGGATCTAGCTTAGGCTCGAACGTCACTTTCTGAATCGGCTGACTTTTGAACGGATTCTTCTCTCGGCTCGGCTTCGGCTGATGATACTGAATTTGCTAATTCTCTTGTCGACAACACCTTTCCTTGATATTAGTGGTGACTTGGCCGGTATTAAACAAGAACTGGAACTAGGGCTTCCCTGAAACTTCTTATAGAGGCCTCTGGCAACAAAAGTACTAATGGAGCCTCTCTCTCCTCTGGCTTATCTAGAAGACTAACTGTTTTCGGGAGCTAGTGGGTAGAAGCCTTAAGCCAGCGAGTCAGCCTACCTATAGTGAGTGGAAGCCTCAAAGCCCCGAGTAGTAGCTTTGTCAGTTGAAAACATTCCCCTCGTAGTTGAATGCAAAGATGCGTTTTCTCGATATACGAAATGCCCTGAGTTGCTTGTTGAGGAGTTGTTTGCCTGGTGAAGATACCTCGCTCTAAGGTCTTTCATTCTATCTTATATGAGAAAGAGAATGGATTCAACAGCGAATCTCTCTGCTCTAAAGTAGGGTTAAGGCGCAGGTACAGGCCTAACAGAAGAAATCGTAAACTCTATTCGATACCTTCTCTGGCTTCATTCTTACTAGTTTCATCTCTAATTCCAGTTCTCAAGTATGGTTATGACCGATAGATATGACCGATATCCGTCAAAGAAATCAGTAACATTAGGTCACAAGTTCTTCTATACCTATGGCTCCGATACCTATGTCAACTAAGACAGATGAAACAAAGAATTCCACTCAAAGTGCAGAAAGGTCAGAATTCCACTCGTTAGTCTCAGATGTACTAATTGCGGTAAGTCTGTAAACTCATACGGATTCCACTGGGCTGGGCCACTACTTGTTCTTTCACTTATATTCAAGCTGTCTGCTTGGTTGCTCCTTACTTAAAGAATATAGTATCAGTGGTTCCAAGTAAGAAATCCACTCCTGTTTTCGGCCCCCTCTCCTCTGTAAACAAATAAAGTTAGGGCTCTGACCTATGGCTACTCTTAAAGGCTTTCAGCTCCTCTGGTTTCTACCTGAATTCTTATCCTCTGTCCAACTAATACAGATGCAACTACTAATTAAGGGGATGAAACAAAGGGTCGATGTAATTGAGCTCTCACTCGAACAGGACTCCCGGAGACGAACACAGCACTTGGTTCACTAGTTGAAGGCTTGGAATGCAGCGTTTCAGGCTGTAACTCCGTTGCTTGGTGCCTGAAAGCAGTACCAACAAGAATCGAACCAGTCCTAATTACACCTGTTTTCGTTCCTTTCCTCTTACAGACAGAAGGCACAGCAAAATTCATTATCTCATCATTGTCCTTAGTCAATTGTGCTAGTTGGAGTTTCTCGTTCGATCCACGAAAACGAGCCCATATATTAGATAACCCGCGTCTGAGTTAGAGTTACCAACGGGATAAAAGGAACAAAAAGAAGAGAAGGAAAGTTGTAATACAATAATGTCCCTTCAAAGAGTTCATAAGGAACAGGATTGCATAGCCGATGAGCCTTGTAGGAGTGTGCGGGGAAGTTTCTTCAAAGCTATCCCTGGGCAGTAGGTATAATATGTTTCAAGTTCGAATAGAAAGAATGCCTTTTTCCCCCGCCCTTATAGAATTGGATCTTTACTTTATCATATAGTTGATTTATCATATAGATATGGTTCATATTAATAAGTTGTTCTATACCTTATTGCTGACTTGAGAACTAGAACTGGAACAGGAGTAGGAAATAGAAAAGTAGTTGCCGAACACAGGACTCGTTTTACAAAACCCGGTTGGTTGTACCTCCGATCCTAAGCTAACTAATCATCAGATCAGGCATAATCAACAGGAGAGAGCCAAGCAAGGGTTACGAGAGCAGTGGATGATTTCACAATGACCTAAACTCGAGCAGGGGTAGCAACGGTTACTGATTCCCTTACGCGCGCTTCTTCTATGTAATCCAGCCAAGCCACCTTTCTCGCTTGAGTACCAAAGCGCCTATGCGCCTATTCGCATCTGTCTATGAGAGTCTATAGGTCTATAGAGTGCCTTCTTATACTTACTAACTAATCGAAATCAAACAGGGAAAAGCCCTGAAACACCTTTCTTTCGAAAACGGAAAGCTGGCAAACAAGTGTTGTTACAAGATAGTGTGCTTTTCCACGAAGACCCGAGTTGGATAGTACCGAACAGGAGAGGACTTCAATTGAAATAGATACAAAAGTGAAAGAAAGTGGGCTCTAGTAAGCTGTTCTCAATAGGCTTAGCCTCCATTCATCAGTGGAATATTCGATTGATTCTAGTAGCTCAGTAATTTGTTCATTCCTTTATGGAGTCCAGGATATCGGAAATAACATCTATAAAGAGTCGCCGGAACCGGTGCTACACGCATGGGCGCTTTTTCTTTTGCTAGTGAAAGTCACTCCCCACCCGGGAGTCACCTGAGGAGTAGCTCACCCACATCATCCAATTCGCTTTCGCTTTGCATCTTCAGGTTCTAACTGCTCCGTAAGTTAAGTACTGCATTTGCATTACGGGGGTCTGGTAGTTTAGTTTATTCCGTGCTCTCGTCCATGTAGGCTATTCCCTCTAGTCCTTATTTCCAACTAGTAAATTCAATATGAAAAGGAGCCGAGCCGAGTCTTCTGATTTTCATAGTGTTTTCTCTTAGTTTGGTATGAGCATATGAGCTTATCTTTTTTCTCGAGTATGTCTTCTCATTCCGTTTTCGATTCCACTGATGTGATTGAAGCCCTTCCCTTTTTGTTGGTCTATGTCGGATAAGGTGCATTTGCTTTTCTAATCAAACAACTTGGGAAGTGAAGTCCAAATTGCCTGTTCTACTAGCATCCCTTGTTTCTGTAACTCGCCACTAACGTGAGAAATTAATAGATGGTTGCTTCTTTGTTGTCAACGAGATCAGAAGCTGTGGAAGCTGTGCTAAAGTAAGTTGCAAGCCGAATTGACTCTATTTTCGAATGCCCCCCCTACGTAGCAGTTCCTCAAGTGGAGTTACTGTTTCTGTTTAAGTATTGGTGCAAGTAAGAGGTCAGATTCAAAAGAGTGGTAAGGCTTTACAGCACCTTATCCTTACGAACTTATATGCGGGGTGTGGTCGAACTCTGCTCTATAACTTTATTATCACACTAAACGGAATGTCCCGAGTATTGTTTGGAGATGAAAGTTTAGTGGAAGTTGAAAGATCAGAAGCTAGATCCGTATAAGAAGCGGATGCGGTTCGAGTGGAATCTGTATTTGTTGGTGACGAAAGAGAATCAGTAGGATAATCAGTCTTTGTATACGTGACTTGCCCAGTTGCTTGGTGGACTCGCTTCTAATTCCACTTTCATTCTATCTTGACTACTTTCATTCTATCTTTATCCAAAGAATCGATGCTTTTGAGCTTGGAAACGAGTTGCTGATGGCTATCTGGCATTCTATTATGCAAAGCACTCGCCCCCCTTATGTCTGCGTCTGCGCTAATTGAGGAAGGAGTGTGTTGACCCCATTTAAAGGGAGCCTGATCCCAGTTGTTAATTGATCTGCACTTTTGGGTAACCTCTATGCTTCTCGGCCTTATCTCCTTTACACCCTGATATGGAATTTGTTGATGCAGGGTTTGCGCCCAAACTCTTTCTGGGATCTGCAGCAGAGACAGTTTCCCCCACACGAGTGGCGCTGGATCCTCCTTTATTTCCTCAAGGATGTATCTGTACAACGAAGCCAAAGACTTCCAAAAGGATAGGTTAATCAGCGTGTCTTTGAATTCAGGGAAGATCTTGCTCATGAGGGTTCGAGTGCTCGTTCTAGGAGCTCCTTCCTCAATGAATATTCCAACATAGAAATTGTTCCCTGTGTCTCAAAGAAAATTCCATCGAAAAGAAATAAAGAAATGTGGAATTGTTTAGATCATTAGCTGCAGGAGTGACTCGGCTGTCTATACGTTACTTGGCCTATACCGAGTATACTCAAATGAATTCTCTTTCATTATATAGGATTCTATTTCCTCTTGCGACAACGGGGTCCCTTCTCTGGTTGCGACAACGGGGTCCGTCCCTTCTCTGGAGTGGCATCTCGGCTCTGGATAGTGTGTTAGTCGAAGAAACTTCTTGCGTAATTCTACTGCTACGGATAACCATAAGTATAGATTGTTTTCATGCTATCGGAATAGAAAAGAGAATGCCCAATGCCATGCCTAACTGGCGGTAAAAAGGGAAAATATACCGACAAAGAAAAACGAATGATTGATAACAATTAATGAAATAATGGATAAATGACTAGTAGAGAAGATTAGGAACGAATAATGAAAGAGAAACGAATGAGTAAAGGAGGAGTCACTGAGGGAAAAGAGCCTATAATATGAGAAAAGAATATGATAACAAAAAGAATATAATATGATAGAATATGAGAAAAAAGAAGCGAAAAAAAGGCTGACTAGAAACTAAAACGGAGGGAGAAATAAGGGGGAGAGAGCTTAGGAATATCAGGGAGAATAGAGGCGAAACACCCTATCTTTCCTTAATAGACGTGAAACACCTTCTCTTTCTTAATAGACGTGAAACACCTTCTCTTTCTTATTCTAATGAGGGAGGAGCAAAATACAGAGGATATGACAAAAAGCCCGAGGGCGACCCAACCTCTTGTGAACAATCCGCAGATTGAAATTAGTAAAAGCTATGAAATTCGCAACAGTCGGCTTGGCAGGTACGTACTTGTTGGATCACGTAGGGGCGGAAAGAGCACCCACTATGGTAGGGAGGTTATCGCGTGATGCGGAAAGAGCACCCAACCCACTATGGTAGGGAGGTGATTATTACATTCTATAACTTGGCGTTAACTACTTATTTCATTCTATTAACTACTTATTTCATTCTATATCATATAAGAAAGAGAACATATAAGAAAGAGAACTGATTAAACTCGGGGTAACTTACAATAAGGGCCTCGACTCTGGCTCTAAAAAGAAAGATAGCCCTGCCCTGTTGCTCGTCTCTTAAAACCCAAGAAAGAAAGATAGATAGCCCTGAGACTTTACCTGAAAAGCAGTGGTGCACCATCTTAATCAAGCTGCTCTGCTGCGAGTAGATCGATAGCCTAAGTGCCTACGTATGCGAAACGAACAAGTTAGCGAGTTGCCTGGGGTTATAAAACCTTACTTTCCACTCTACCTGCTTCCTGCTTCCAAAACTCATAGCTTCCAAAACTCATATCTATCATAGGCGCACCCCTTAACCACTCTAAACTAAAGTCAGAATTGAATCCATAGCTATAAACTTGTAACAACACTGCGCACTCCTAGTGCTATAGTCTTTTGCGCTGCTCATATGTTTAGTGAGTCAAGCATTAACAACAAAGCTAGTAGGGAGAGTTGCCTTACTTATATTACGCACTAGCCCCCAATTGAATCTATGCAGTAGGGAGATTGCTCTTAGTAAGACCTCTGTTCGACATAGCTAAGATAAGAACGAACTTGAACTCTACTTCCTCAACCTCTATCTTTGGAATAAAATGACCTACAGAAGATCCATCTTTGGAATCGAATGAAAGTGCTAACTCGCGCAGCCAACAAGCAACTAACGGAATATTTATTGTTCCCCCCGCCTAGGTAAGATAGAACCAGGTTAACTAACTAACCGACAAGCAACTACGACTAGGGAATCCTGTGCCCTTAATTACTGCAACTCTTATAGCCTGTTCTCAAGTCTAGTTCTGGTAAAGAAGAAAGTACTGGTATTTATAAGTGTGGGTTGGGCAGCAAGCATTTCTTCACTGAAAAGGATAGGTCGGAAACAGTAAGATCAGTAGAGCAAGCAAGATACCTCGCTTCAAAGGCATTCTAATTTAGAGAGTTGACTTACCAACTGGACTACTACTACTGGGATGAAACCAGAAAGGATTCTGATCTCGGCTAGGCTTCAGCGGATGACTGAACTGCTTCCCTTTTGCTTACTTAATTAGTTTCATTCTGACTTTCTAGTTCAATTGGCATATATTAATTATGAAATCCATAGCCTTGCACTACTTTCTTAAAAACGGATATCTCTGCCCCTAAGCCTTACTTGCTGGAGGGCAAACCTATACTATAATAGTTACGTGTGAAAGCCACCAAGCAACTACTAATGTATAGCGGTAGCGCTGTTCTCTCTCTCTATCTGGCAACTACTACAAACTAGACTTCCACTTAGGCTCTGTGAACTCAGGCTCATCTACCTATGGCTACTATTAACTTCATTCTTATCCTCTACCTCTGTAAACTGCCAAGCTACTAGGCAAGTCCTGTTTATTAGGGTTCTCTTGCCGAAACTCACAATAAGGGCCCGAGCTAACTCGATCTTACTTACCGACCTCGACCCTGTACTTAATAGAGCGGAAGTCAAACAATACCCGAAACTTAGCTTTGGCACTAAGAATAAGGGAACTAGAAATAATAGAATATAATGGAGAATAGTTGAACAGAACCACTTTACGATGAGAACATCACTCAAAAGAGCGGGTAGGGCTTTCTACTAGGCACCCAACAAGCATATAAAGTAATTAATATAAGAATAGGGATAGTCAAAGTATTAGAATAGTAATAGTATTGCTTGTGTCTGTCCTTTTCCATCTGTAAGCGCTAAGATAACTTTCACTGTAAACTCCCTTCCTTCCTGTTTAAGAGAGAGACCCTAACTGTTCCCCTTCCGGTTCTTGCTTTGTATACGTTTGCTTGGTCAGGCTAAAGAGGAGCTCCAGCGGGACTATCCGTGTAAGAAGGCCTTTTTCTCGTTGTTTAAGCTAGGGTAAACTAATCCAAATGTGGTTGAATTGGGCTTTACCTATTGGTGTACCCGAAAAGCTCGTGTAATGCCTTTGTAGCCTAGATCACTTTCGAACTCCCTTATGCTAAGAGGAAAGAAAACATCAATAGAAATGGAACTGACTGATCATCTGCATCTAATCTAGGAATGAAAATGAGCACACACCACACTGAGTCTTGATACGAGTCAAGGAAACCAGTAAAACTAGTAATTCCACTGTAGCTTACTTTCGAACAGCTGATTCTATTGATACAGCAACTGATCCATGAACACAGGACTTGTGAATAACCTTAGGACTAATAATATCTCTCCATACTAGAAAAAGGAGCATAAGTGGGCGGCGAAGGGCACTAACTACTACTAATGCACTAGTTACATTCTCATACATACTAGTTCAACTCTGATCGGTGTGGGTTTAAGTCTTAAGTAGCTATAGAAGGTTTGTTAGCACTGCTTTCAGTCTGCTAGTTAGTTGTTTCAGTCTGATTGTTACTAGCTCCGTTCTGAGTGGACCTACTTAAAGCCTGTCACTACTTTGTTTGATTCCGAGTATACCTGCTTTCAGGCTGTCACTCCCTTGGTGAAGCCTGTTTCCCACTGGGTTGATTCTTGCTAGCACTCGTTCCATTCTGTTTGTTAGGTGCCTCAGTCCTAGCAGCATCGGTTGAAGGCTTTGACTCTAGCACTCCATTCTATGCCTTGCCAGCTCCGTTCCGAGTCTACTCAGTTGCATTCTCAGTCTACCCAGCTGAAGTCCAATACCTAGCACAGTAGGGGCACGCATCAGTCTGATAAACCTAAGCATCAGTCTCGGTGGCACCAGTAGCAGGCTTAGCAGCAGTGGTTGGGGCAGTAGTTAAGCCTGTCGCTCCCTTGTTTCAGTCCGAATCTATACCATGTCATTCTGATTGTAAGTGAGTGAAGGCTGGTTGTTAGTGGGTTGGTTCTTAGATGCGCTGCTTTCAGCCTGTAACTCCTTTGTTTGATCTGTCATCCTTAATAAGATAATATATAATATAGTAGGGGACAATACACGTATAATGTGTAGCGGCAGGAGTTCTTACTTGATCAGTAGTAGCTAGTAGCCAGAGGATCGTTTTAGTTGACAGCGAGATGAGAGCAAGAGGATGGTTATTGTAGCCATAGGTATAGAATCACTTCTGACTAATCAATAACAGAGGTGGACCAGGGCCAGGGAAGAAAGGTTGCTAGCTCTAAGTCTGCAGGGTAAGAAAGAGAATCCCCAGTGCCAGTACTAAGGTCAGAAAGATTATCTGCTTCATCTGGGCTTGGCTGTTGCAAGAGGAGAGGTGGACTTACTTGTGGAATTCAGTAACTAGGCTATAGGGTAGTAGTGGAATCCCGAGTTATCTTATTTATATTATAAAGAAAGAATCTATTATACAATACCAGAGTAGAGGTTGCCAGTGGTCTAGTCTAGATGTCTTCGTTGCGGTAAGTAAAGAATATATTCCATTTGTAGTTGCTTGGTGACTGCAGCTGATGCTACTGATTCTCTAACAAGGTAGCTCGGGTCTTAACCCAGCGCATCTAAGGCTTCAATCGCTGCTAGCAAGAATGCAACTAAACAGTATCGGAATGGAACTAGCGCCACTCAGACTTAACCGGGGTAGCTACAGGCTTAAACAAGTGTTACTGAGAATGAAGCTAAGGAGTGAGAGAATAGAGCTGCTAAGTGATAGAATGAAACCGAGGAGTCCAAGAACCAATCTTCAGCCTGATAGCACTAACAGCAGGAATCAAAGCAGTACCACCGAGAATTGACCTCAGCAGTGACAGACTTAAAGCAGTGCTAGTAAGCCTACAAATCAGTAGTTACAGAACCAAACAGGGACAGCAAGGAGAAGCCTAAAAGCCAGGTAGCTTCGTATAAGGCTAAGAAGGAAACCGGTAGATCAAATAATTGAACTCATCAGTCACAGAATAGAACCAGTCCACTGAGCTACCAAATACAGAATCAACCTAGCAACTATCAGAACCAGTGCTATACCAACCCAAACCTAGCAACTTGACCGTAGTCCACTACTACAGTAAATTCGGCTCCTCTCACTCTGAACTCCGGACTCAGGTATTGGTATTCTAACTACTAACTCACAAACACATAGCAAGTAGTCAACTGGTTCTCTTTCCACTCTAGTAGTTCCTTGGCCCGGAGCATAAGTTGAAGTCGAGTGTGAGTTGAAGACCGCTCTCCCCTATTCTTCTTAAGTGTCTTGGCCATTCTTAAGTGTCTTGGCCATTAGTAATTGCTTGGCCGTTGCTTGGCGGGTTGGTTAAGAGAAGAGCACCGAGGTTTAGATCTAGTTGGTTAGTGACCTTCTTCTGGTTAATGACCTTCTTCTAGTTAGTGACCCTCTTCTTTCTATCATACCTAGGCGGGGGACAAGCAGAGATGAGTCAGCAGTACAATCATTTGTTGCCTGAGTTAGCTGAGCCGGGAGTTCTTGTTTGAAGTAAGAGAGAGACAACCTCAGAAGTCGGAATGAAAGAATTAGTTTACAGAGGAGTAAGAGGAGAGGCGAGGTCGGGTAGTTTACTGACTTTGCGGGTAGGCTCGGGAAGCTATTAATTGATTTCTAAAGAAAAGAGAGAGGCAAGGCCAGGGAGTACTGCTCCTGTTCTTGTTGCATCTGTCTTTGTTGGGTCTTCAAAAGAAGAGAGTTGACCGATAGTGAACTAGAGAATGGAGTTGACTTAACACTTGTACAGATTGGATCAAATGGAAAGAAAACAAGAGAGATTTGAGTTCCATTGACTCAGTACTGACTAAGTAGAGGAAAAGCCAGAGAAATTCTATCTGTTATTAGTAAGGATTTAGTTTCGAAAGAGAGAAGCAGCTTTAATAAGAGAATAGTTGGAAGTTGCCAGAGCTCGGGTCTATTAGAGGTCGGGGCGTAGTAACAGTATCGGAAGCAGGGGGTAGTCAGTAGTAACAGTATCGGCATGCGGGGGAGAGGAGTTAGAATTCCACTCAGAAGTAGGAATAGGAATGCAAGAATTCCACCATTGAGTCAAAGAATTAAGGTAGATGAGATGCTCTAGCTCTAGTCCATAGGATAGATAGGGAAGATAAGCAAAGAGACCAGTAGTAATTTCATTGAAACCAAGTAAAGAGTAAGCAATGCTCGTTGTTTACAAACTTCTATTTTGAGATGCATCAGATTCCATTCAATTCTTATCAATAAGCGCTCTGGATCGAGTTCCCGCAACGGAACATACAAGGGCAAAAGAACAAGTAACGGAAAGGGAGTTTTAAGAGCAAAAGGATCTTGATAGCGCCCCCTGCTGAAGAAGACTAAGTGTAAAAGCGTCAGTGAAAGGGAAAGTGGTTGAATTCCTTGTTGCGCTATCACTTATTGACCCGCGGTGAAGTCTAAGAGTTTGACTTGAATCCGTGTTGTCGACTTGAATCCTATTAAGTAAAGTCAGAAGATAAGTTGTCATTGTATCAATCATCCTAAGTTCAGGTTTTGTCAACGAGAGAATCGGAATCAACAGAGTAAGCATCAGCAGACCGCGCACTCGAAAGAAGGGTTCTGACGCGCCCTGTAGCTATTACTTCACCTTTGTGTGCTTTACTTCACTTTTGAGGGTCTGAGTACTTGTAGCTTTATGCAAGTAAGTCGGTTGAGGGTACCGCCCGCTAAGCATATTTCAGTAGTCGAGTAGCAGAAGCCCACCTTGTAGCTAGTTTAAACCCAACAGCTGACAGCATTGCTTCCTTTAAGAAGGAGTGTAGGCATCTCAAAGTCATACTATTGCTACTAATAAGGAAATTCACTCGCTTGTATATAAGGGAAAGCCAACACCCACCTTACTTTCTTCACAGGACTTTCAGTTAAGAATGAAATGGAGTTGACTAGCTGCCCTGGTTAAGTCTAGTATATTGGAGAATTGCCTGTATCAGGATCATAGGAGAGGCAGTGATCAAGTCATCCCTTGTTAAAGTTTCATCTGCTTATGTCTCTAAGGCAGTAGCTCCAAGTATCGTTCGAGCAAGACTCACACCGGGAGTTAGGGCAATGAGATCTTCATAGCTTGAAAGATCCTGATTTGGTCAGCCTTAACCGAGTAATAGAGTTTTCGTACAAAGAATGGAGTTAAGCTCATAGATTAGAAATGCAGGGCAGTCAGTTCCTTATTTCTTCATCGGCGTTTGTCCTGAGCAGACGAAGCAATAAGTTCTCATGCCCATGTTGCAGTGTTGGGATCTCATGCCCAGCAGTGTTGGGAAGAAAAGAATCAAGTCAAAAGTAAGGTGTGGTCGACCTCTTGCCTGTGTTCGTCACCGGTATTCATGGCGGTAGGAGGAGTAGTATCTTGTTAATGCGATCTCAGTAAAGTATCAAAGTCTATAAAGCTAGGGTCGAGTTAAAGCAAAGGAAGCAAGGAGATACAAAAGTAGGCGGGATGCCGACATTCAATGGTTAGCGAGAGCAATAAGTCCGTTTTGCAGAATAAGAACAAGCCCCACAACACAGTATGATTAAAAAGAAAGAAAGGGAAGCAGTGCCAAGCCGGTCAGATGAATAAGGCTAGAATCGAGGTTCAGAAAGTATAGAAAGATTACGCGCGTAAGAAACAAATCCAGTTGCGTTTTCCTGTTATGTTAGGGCAAGAGGATCCTCAGAAATATAAGTATTTGTTGGTTTCTCAATTCCGCAGTTATATGCACATAGTTCCATTTCGATTTCTTTTCTGTTTTCCTAGGCGCATTAGGAAGGAGTTTGGCCGAGCAAGCAATAGCCATGGGGTGCTAACGGTAATTGGTTTAGGGTAGGCCCTTATTATAGGATTCTTAGTGGTTTGTCTGAGGGGATGGGATCAGGTAAGGAAGCTTGATAAAGATCTGAAGCCGAAGCTAGATCAAGAGAGGAAGCATAATAATAAGGAAAGTATAGTGCAGTGAGTGGGGGAAGTCCCATCTTTCTTTGTTGAGGGGGCGATATCGTACATTTATTTCTCATATTAAATATACTTACTTATCAGCAGGATCTTTAGCTAACACGGTTCTTGTACGGTTGACAGGAAAGTCTACTTGCTCTGTAGCTGCAAGCGGGTGCGGATCTGCTGACGAGTGTAAGCTTACAATATTCTATACTATGTGCTCGAGAGACACTAGTTCCATTCAAAAAAGAAAAGGTATTTCATGTCTGTACATTATTCTCATGTGCTATTCTCATAGAAGAAAGTCCAATGAAAGAGTTCGAGTTCGGGTCACTTTTTGATGTAGTAAGTCTGGTTTGTTGGTTGATCAAGTATAGAGTAAGAAACAGTATCATACAAGCAGACGT